>NW_012098654.1:553231-568533 GCF_000951045.1 Mandrillus leucophaeus | reverse complement strand
CAGGAAGCGGGGTGTTTTGGGGGCGGGCTGTGGGTGTGGACAGGAAGCGGGGGTGTTTTGGGGGCGGGCTGTGGGTGTGGGTGTGGACAGGAAGCAGGGTGTTTTGGGGGTGGGCTGTGGGTGTGGACAGGAAGCGGGGGTGTTTTGGGGGTGGGCTGTGGTCAGCGGGTTTCCCGCATAGTTTCTCTAATCAGGAACCTGGGGTTGCTGTCATAGATTGCATGCGTGGCAGAGGGGTGGGCCCTGCCGGGGCTAGGGTGGGCCTCTCATCTCACCTGGCCCTGCCCTCACCCTCCTGCCTCTCCCCCAACAGGCCACTCATTGCCAAGAAGAACCCGAAGATTCCCATGTCCAAAATGATGACCGTCCTGGGTGCCAAGTGGCGGGAGTTCAGCGCCAACAACCCCTTCAAGGGCAGCTCGGCAGCAGCAGCGGCGGCGGCAGTGGCTGCGGCTGTAGAGACAGTCACCATCTCCCCTCCGATAGCCGTCAGCCCCCCGCAGGTGCCCCAGCCTGTGCTTATCCGCAAAGCCAAGACCAAGGAGGGCAAAGGTAAGGCTGGGGGTGAGTGGGCACCTAGTCCCGCTGGGAAGAGATTCCCCTCAGACCCTACAGGAGAAGCCACAGGGCAGACGCGGGCAGGGAGGGGCAACTGGGGTGCTCCTTATCGATGGCCCTGTGCCCGTGTGACCTTGGATTGCTCGGTCCTTTCTCAGCAGTGAGGCAGCATCCCTCGCCTCTTTTGTGCCTGACTACCTTTTGGGGCTGGTGGAGAAGCAGAGGTGATGATGTGGGCTGAGGTTTGGGAGGTTTGAGCCTGGCCAGCCAGGAGGTGCTCCTGACGTGGGCCTGGAGGGAGGGCAAGAACAGAGGTACGCAGAGTGGAGCCACTCCAGCCCTGGTCTCTGGGAGTTGGCAGGCTCTTGGGTTTCAGCCTGTGCTGTTCCTGGGGAGGAGGAGGAAGCCCCAGTTGAGCCCGTCTCTCCCTCTTGTCTGCACACCCACTGTGTGCAGGGTTGTTCTCCAGGCCCTTGGCCAGCGTGGAGCATGGAGGCCCTGCCTCTCCAGCTTTAGGATCCGGGAAGCAGGCAGGAGTTGGAGGGACTGGGCATGGCCAGGTCTGGCTTCCCAGGGAGGCTGTTCTGGGACAGGCCTGGAAGGAGGTCGAGATCCAAATTCTGCCTCAGTGGCTGGGTGTCTGGGTGGGGAGGATGGGGGCAGCAGAGGCCCCCTGTGACTTGAAGGCCCTGGGGGAGGGAGGTTTCTGGGTGGGGGTTTTTGGCCTCTTGGAGGTTGGGGACATTGATCTCCCCAGGGCTGTCAGTCACCTGCATCTCAGCTTTCCTAGGTGCCCTGAATTTTTTTTTTTTTTTTTTTGACAGACTCTCACTCTGTCGTCCAGTCTGGAGTACAGTGGCACGATCTCTGCTCACTGCAACCTCCGCCTTCTGGGTTCAAGCAATTTTCCTGCCTCAGCCTCCTGAGTAGCTAGGATTACAGGAGTGCACCACCACACCTGCCTAATTTTTTGTATTTTTAGTAGAGATGGGGTTTCGCCATGTTGGCCAGGCTGGTCTCGGAACTCCTGACCTCAGGTGATCCGCCCACCTCAGCCTCCCAGAGTGCTGGGCTTGCAGGCATGAGCCACTGTGTCCAGCTGATTTGGGTTTTGATGGAAGGGGCTGAGGGGGCTCTGGGGATCCCTTCTTTCAGCCCCAAGGAGCTTTAGTTTCTGGGGTGCTGTGTCTGACACCACTGTGCCAAGTCTCTGAAGGGAGCCTGGCGGGCGAAGTGACAAGGGTCAGAGTCTGTTCCCTGTCCTGCTCTGTCTGGGCCATCAGGATCTCGGGAGGGGCTCCCGGCCCGCCCCTGTAGGCCCAGCCTGGCTTGTTTTCTCGTTTCCTCTCGGGCTCCAGCTGCTGAGCTATTGATTCCATGAGCTGCCTATTCAGAGCTTGGAAAATTGAAATAGATTTTCCATGGCGCCATGGAGGGTGCAGCTGGGCTCCTAGCTCCATGTCCCTGTGTGTGGTGTGGCCAGAGGAGGGCCTGGGGAGAGGCTGCCTCTGTGGGGTGTGCATCCCTGCCTCCAGGCCCCCCTTCCTTCCCGGGTCATTACTCCCCGGGTAGCTAATTGCCCTGTGGCCAGCTCCATAAAAACAGCCTCAACCCTGCTGGCCCTTGCTGGGGTTGACTGGCAGAGGTGGGGCGGTCTTGGGTGGGACCAATATTACCTGGCTAGCAGGTGGGAAAAGGCCTTTTGGCCCCAGGACATCCTTTGGGGGCTCAGGCATGGATCACAGGTGCGTGGCTGTGCCTTCAGTGGCCCTGCTGGCTGTGGGGGATGGCTGGTGCCTCCTTTCGGTGATTGGGGACAGTATAGGGGCTCTTCCCAAGAGAGCCACATTTCTGTTGGTTGTGGACAAGGGGCAGCAGGGTGGTCAGAGCAGCCTCCGGTCAGAGCCGTCGTCTGGTTTTGCCTCATTTGCTGTGTGATTTTAAGCAAGGGTTTCACCTCTCCAAGCTTCAGGTATCTCGTCTGAAAAGGGGTGATGGTAGAAATGACCCTTTCCTTATTGTGTAACCGAGAGCTCAGTGAGATGATGGCAGGAAGCAGACCATCAGTGGTGGCAGTGGTTGGCTATCATTACCACTGTGTTTCAGGGCCTGGAGTGAGGAAGAAGATCAAAGGCTCCAAAGATGGGAAGAAAAAGGGCAAAGGGAAAAAGATGGCCGGGCTCAAGTTCCGCTTTGGAGGGATCAGCAACAAGAGGAAGAAAGGCTCCTCGGTAAGTGTGTGTGTGTGCACTTGTGTGTGCGTTTGCAGCATATATGTCTGCATGTGAGCATGCAGGGGCCAGGCCTTCAGTTCATTACAAACTAGCTGGGGCAGGTTGCACCCCTCCCCTACTCTCCTTCCAGTCTACGTGCAGATGTGCTGGACCTCAGTTTCTCCATTTGTGTGATGAGGGGTTTAGACTGAATCCTTCCAAGGACCCTTCTGACTTGGACTCTGGGCAGGGAGTACTCCCCTGGCTCACCCTCCTGAGCTGGGAGCTCAGTCATGGCTCCTGCTGTCTACAACTGTAGCTCCATTTGGGCAGCAGGTGGAGGAATCTGTCCTGGTGGGGCCTGGCCGCCCAGCGCCCAGGTCTGCTCTTGGGGGAGTGGTTGGATGGGGCTGGACCCTAGAGAAGTGGCATGTGGGCAGGATCAGACTGGCTGGAGTCCCAGTTACCTCCTCCTGTCCTCAGGGCCAGCTCTGGGCCCAGGCTCAGACGCTAAGCCCAGGTCTTACTCAACCTTGGGGCCCCCCTTTCTCTGTGAGTGTGAGGGGCATTCACCCTCGTCACCCCCATAGGTAGCTGCCTCCCTCACCTCACCCCCACCCTGCAGTGGGGTGGAGTTGGAAGCTGTTTCCCTGCCCTTTGGCAGAAGCCAGTGTCAGGTCTGGAGGGGAGCATGGAGAGAAGGTATGGCCCACCCTGGAGCTGATGGTCTAGTTCAGCTTAGCAGATATTTGTTGAGCACCTACTGTGTGCCAGGCCCTCTGCTCAGCCATGGCGGGCCATAGCCCTGTAGCACTTGTCACCTGGCAGGCGTGTTCGCTGGTGGAGAGTCCGTGATATACCAGTCAGATGGGACAGGCCAGACCTGGCACACAGGCAGTCACAATAGGTCCAGTAAAGGAGAGATCTGGGAAGACTCCTTGGAGGAGTTGTCCCTAGGGCTGCCCCTTGAAGGATGTTTAGGAGTTTGGCAGGATGGAGGGCAGGGCCTGGGGAGCTGTTCAGAGGTGGAAATTGTGGGAAGTGTCTGAAGCTGGAGAGCAGGGCTCTGGGTGGGTGGTGGGACATCGGGCTGGACAGGTAGGCTGTAATGTGAGGTTTTCAGCTGTGTGGGGGGCTGAGGCGAATCGCAGAGAGTATTGTGTCTCCAGAGCCTCTTCTGTGCTTTGTCCCACCCCACACTGCCCAGGCCAGCGAAGCCTTCTGGGTGAGGCCCTGGGATCACAGGACCTTGTCTTCCCCTGTAGAGTGAAGAAGATGAGAGGGAGGAGTCGGACTTCGACAGCGCCAGCATCCACAGTGCCTCCGTGCGCTCTGAGTGCTCTGCAGCCCTGGGCAAGAAGAGCAAGAGGAGGCGCAAGAAGAAGAGGAGTATGACTCCCCTTCCGGAGAGTTCTTGGCCTGCTGGGTGGATGTAGGGGGGCACTAGTAGGACTCCCCATGTGGAGGGTTCTCGGCCTGCGGGGTGGATGTGTGGGGCATGGAACCTCCCCGCGGGAAGCAGGGGAAGCGCATCCTCATGTCTTGGCCAGGTGGGGCCCCTGTGTTTCACACACGGCCCTGGTCTCTACTGTCTGGGGAGGGGCATCCTGTCCCAGTGAGGAAAGAACATGGAACCTATGGTGGGAGCCTCCCCAGGGCATTTGCATTAGCAGTGTGGTGACCGAAGAGGGAAGTGCTTTATCTCATCGCCATCCTCTATTCAGTCACCCCCCACCCACTTAACACCCATCTGTCCCCTCGCCTCCCTTCCCATCCCTCCCTCTCCCTCTTTCCCTCAGTTCCTTCTTTTTATCCATCCATCCCTTATCCATCCAGCCATTCATCCATCATCCATCATCCATCCATCTGTCAGCTATCCATCCACCATCCATCCATCCATCTATTCATTCATTCTTTTGTCCATCCATCCACCCATCCATCATCCCATCACCCATCCATCCACTTGCCCATCCATCCATCCATCCATCCATCCGTCCGTCCTTTTGTCCATCCATCCAGCCATCCATCCGTCTGTTCATCCATCCATCCCATCCATCCATCCATCCATCCATTTGTCCATCCATCCATCATCCATCCATTTGTCCGTTCATCCATCATCCATCCATCCATCATCCATCCATCCATCATCCATCCATCATCCATCCATCCATCCATCCATCATCCATCATCCATCCATCCATCATCCATCCATCCATTTGTCCATCCATTATCCATTCATTTGTCCATCTATTATCCATTCATTTGTTCACCCACCATCCATCCATCCATGTACCCATCTATCCATCCATCATTCATTTGTCTACCCATCCATCCATTTGTTCATTCATCCATCCATCCATTCTTTTGCCCACCCATCCATTTGTCCATCCATCCATCCATTTGTCCATCATCCATCCATTCATGCATCCATCATCCTTCCATTTGTCCATCCATTATCCATCCATTTGTCCATCCATGCATCCATCTATCCATCCATTTGTCCATCCATCCATTTGTCCATCCACCATCCATCCATTTGTCCATGCATTCATCCATCTATTTGTTTATCCATACATCCATGCATTCTTTTGTCCATTCATCCGTCTATACATCCATCCACTTGTCCATCCATCCATCCATCCATTTGTCCATCTGTCATTCATCTGTTTGCCCATCCATCCACTCATTTGCCCATCCATCCATTCATCTGTCCATCCATTTGTCCATCCATCCATCCATTATCCATCCGCCTATCCATTTGTCCATCCATCCATCATCTATCCATTTGTCCATCCATTATCCATCCATTTGTTCATCTATCCATCCATCCATCCATCTGTCCGTTCATCATCCATCCATCCATTTGTCCATTCATCATCCATCCATTTGTCTATTCATCATTCATCATCCATCCATCCATTTGTCCATTCATCATCCATCTCTCCATCCATCTGTCTATCCATTTGTCCATCCATCCATCTGTTCATCTATGAGTCCATCTATCCATTTGTCCATTCATCATCCATCGCTCCATCCATCCATTTGTTCATCTATCAGTCCATCCATCCATCCATCCATCCATCCATCCATCCATCCATCCATCCATTTTGTTCATCCATCGTCCATCCATCCATTTGTCCATCCATTCATCCATCCATCCATTTGTCCATTCATCCATCTATCCATTCATCATTCTACCCATCCACCCACTCTCTTACCCTTCCTTCCTTCCTTCTTTCCTTTTATCCATCTTCTATCTCTTCACCCTTTTACAACCTCAACCATCAGTCCACTCATCCACCCACCTATCCACCCACTATCTATTATGCATCTACTCTGTGCCTGTCTGGCCTGGGGCGGTGCAGTTGGTTGTGTTCTGGGAGTGCGGATGAGGCCTTCCATGACTGCCTCTCCCCTACCTTAGTTGATGATGGTGACGGCTATGAGACAGACCACCAGGATTACTGTGAGGTGTGCCAGCAAGGTGGGGAGATCATCCTGTGCGACACCTGCCCGAGGGCCTACCATCTCGTGTGCCTGGACCCAGAGCTGGAGAAGGCTCCCGAGGGCAAGTGGAGCTGCCCCCATTGTGTAAGCCTTGGCAGAGCCCCGGGCTGGGAGTGGGGCCACGCCTGGCTCCCCCACCCCTGTGCCCTCATTTGGGGGCAGAATGCGGGGAAATGCTGTGGGGGAGGGAGGGAGTCAGGCCCTGGTGGAGCGGGGACCCCGCCCAGGGTGCCTCCACCTGGCCTCCTCCCCCAGGAGAAGGAGGGGATCCAGTGGGAGCCAAAGGACGACGACGACGAAGAGGAGGAGGGCGGCTGCGAGGAGGAGGAGGATGATCACATGGAGTTCTGCCGCGTGTGCAAGGACGGGGGCGAGCTGCTCTGCTGCGATGCCTGCCCCTCCTCCTACCACCTGCATTGCCTCAACCCGCCACTGCCCGAGATCCCAAACGGTGAATGGCTCTGCCCGCGCTGTACTGTGAGTGTTCCGCCCGCCCCGCGCCGGACGCCCCGCCCCACCCCAGGAACAGGCCCCGCCCCCAGGGGAAGGCCTGCCCTCCTCAAAAGGCCCCGCCCCTGCTGGCTGCGGACCCGCCTCGGTAGCTGATCCCGCAAAGCTCCGCCCGCGCCGCTCGAGGCCACGCCCACTCTAGCTTCCCCGCATCCCGCTCCGTGTCTGACCCCGCTAGAGACGGGAGGCATGAGTGTTAGGGAAAGGCAGGCAGGTCTGTGGTGATCATGCCAATACCACGACCACTGTTCAGTGACCACGTGCTCTGCAAGGGCTCCACATCCATCATAGTATCCTTTAACATTACTGAGTATTCTGGCACCACGCATTTTGTTATTTCCTTTTCAGATGAGAAAACTGAGGCTCAGGGAAGCAGAATGACCTGCCTAAGGCCACACAAGGGCCAAACTGTCCCTCAGATTCAGGTCCCTGGAGCCACCCCAGACCTGGCTCCTGTTCGGAGGCTGGGGATAGGGAGAGGGTAGGAGGGTCCTAGGGCCAGAGCATCAGTTTCTGCAGGAAGAGGGGCACCCCCATCCCTCATCCCCCAATCACAGTAGACATCGGAAGGCCCCTTGCTCTGAGCTGTCTGCCCTGCGCCCCGCGGTGCCAGATCCCCCACCCCTCAGGTCCTGGGCTGTGCTGCCTTTAGCCCTGGGCCGTCCCGTGTGCATGTGGGCTTGTGCTGTGTGTGTGTGTGTGTGTGCGTGCATCCGCGCGCATACTTGTCTGTGTCTGTGTCGGGGTCAGGGGAGGACCCTTTTGAGGGGTGCAGCCTCCTGTGCTTTCCTAGGATTCA
This sequence comes from Mandrillus leucophaeus, assembly GCF_000951045.1. Taxonomy (NCBI): domain Eukaryota; kingdom Metazoa; phylum Chordata; class Mammalia; order Primates; family Cercopithecidae; genus Mandrillus; species Mandrillus leucophaeus. Next base: position 560,946 of record NW_012098654.1, on the reverse strand, counting down.
TGGAAGGCCCTGGGGATGGGAGGGAGGCAGGAGTGGAGTTCCTCTCAGCTTCTTCCCTGAGGAGTTGGGATGGGGTGGGAGGGTCCCCTCTTCCACTCCCCCCAGAGCCAGCGGAGGAGCCTTTCCTGCCTCCCGTATCCTCCTCCTCCTCTGCCTCTTGGCCTTTGCTGTCACCAAGGCCAAAAGAAGGCTGGCTATGTGGTATACCTTGCACCTCTAGAATGCCTTCAGGTGTGATGTGGCACCACAAACCTGGTAGGTGGAGGAAGGGGTGGGCCATTTTACAGATGGGAAAGCAGGCTCAGTAGGCTTGGACAAGTTTCCGAGGACAGGTAGTAGCAGAGCTGGGACCTGCTGTCCCCAACAGAGCTGTCTCCCTGAATCAGTCACCCCTGACCCTGTCCAGCCAGGCTCAGCACCGCCTCCTTGGAGGGCCAAGGCTGCTCCCACCCATCTCAGGGCCCAGGTGGTGGAGTTTGTGGCGGTTGCATTTCTCGCCTTTGCCAACCAGCAGCTCATTGTCACCGTAGCATCGGTCAGGGCCCGTGCAGTGTGTCTGTGGGCTGCCAGAAATGGGGCCTCATTGTCCCAGCCTAGATGCACAGTGCTTGGGTGCAGCCCTGCCCCAGGTGAGGGATGGCGGATTGGAGGCTGCCATGTCCCTGAGCTCCAGCATGGGGCTCATGCTCCCTGGGTGCTTGGGGGTCACACAATGATGTGACCTCTTTTCAGGGTACAATGGGAAGACCTAAGGTAGGGGAAGTCCAGAACTTCATATTCTGCTCCCTGCTCTGCTGTCCCTTGCCGAGTGGGCCTCAGTTTCCCCCTCTGTCGTGTGCATATGGCAGTCTTACCTACCCTGGCTCAGATATTCTGGGTGCCAATGAGTTTACCACTGAGTGAAAGGGCTACGTGGTCTCCCAGACCCCCATTGCCCGTCTCCTGTGTGCATGACCCATGCGGCTCCTGAGGACGGGGTGGATGTCATGGCGTCACGGTGGTGCTGTTCTGACTTGGGGACAGTGGCACTGATGGGAGGGAGCCTGCGTGGCAGCCTGCTGTCATGGGAGCCTCAGGGTGGGGCCCTGCAGCTGAGCCCCACCTTGGGGACCCTTCTCTGTCCACAGTGTCCCCCACTGAAGGGCAAAGTCCAGAGGATTCTACACTGGAGGTGGACGGAGCCCCCTGCCCCCTTCATGGTGGGGCTGCCTGGGCCTGATGTGGAGCCCAGCCTCCCTCCCCCCAAGCCCCTGGAGGGCATCCCTGAGAGAGAGTTCTTTGTCAAGTGGGCAGGGCTGTCCTACTGGCACTGCTCCTGGGTGAAGGAGCTACAGGTGAGTGCTCGGCAGGGTGGCTGTGCCAAGGCTCAGGACCTGGTGAGCCCTGGACCCTCCCGGGCTGGCGGGAAGGGGCTGAAGCGCCTCTGACTGAGGGGTGCTGTTGGGAGTTGGGGTGGTGCTGGGCTGGGGCTAGGGGAGCTGGGTAGGGAGACGCAGAGGGCCATGGCTCATCCCCCTTCTGTGGCTCGTGCCCGTCTGTGAGCAGCTGGAGCTGTACCACACGGTGATGTATCGCAACTACCAAAGAAAGAATGACATGGATGAGCCGCCCCCCTTTGACTACGGCTCTGGGGATGAGGATGGCAAGAGCGAGAAGAGGAAGAACAAGGACCCCCTCTATGCCAAGATGGAGGAGCGCTTCTACCGCTATGGCATCAAGCCAGAGTGGATGATGATTCACCGAATCCTAAACCATAGGTGTGTGCCTGCAGCTGGCTACCCTCCCTGCCCATCACTGGGGCTGGGCCGCATCAGCTCCTTTGCTCTGTAAAATGGTGCAGGGCAGGGCACCAGGGCCCTTGCTTTGGGGCTGCTGTGCAGGACCACATGTGGGCACAGCAGGGGCACAAGGAAGGGGCCTAGGGCTCCCAGTGCTGGAGATCTGCCTGACCTGCTGGAGGGGCCGTCCCATGCATGCCTGCACACTCATACACACGTGTTCACACCCTTGGGGGTTCGGGACCCTCGTGCTGGGTTAGTGCTTGATACCAGCATGAGGGTTCTGAGGATGCGGGAGGCCCGAGGTGTGGGGGTATGTCCGCATTTCCGCCACGTTTGTAATAGTAGCTGGCTGTACTGAGCACTGCCTACCCTGGGAGAGAGGCGTCTTTCTTTTACCTCTGTTTTACTGATGTGAGAATAGGCACAGCAAGGTTAAGTCACTTGCCAGAATCACACAGCCACGGAGTGGAGCTGGGATTTGAACCCCATGCTTTCTGACTGCAGGACCTACTTTCTTAGCCACTGTTGCACCCCCCAGTGCCCCAGCAGCAGCTCTTCCTGGAGCAGTCTGGCAATTCCCCGGGATGCCTTAGCAATCAGAGGTTGCAGGAGGCTGGGACAAAGAGCCGGAGGCAGGAGGCCTGTGGGCTTTGGTTTTGATTTGGTGGGTGATGGGAACTCCTGCCAATTCTTGAGTTTAGGGGCTTGAGAACTGGTGGTGGCTGACAGATGGGCCTTGGGGTGGGGCCCAGAGTACCTGCTGTGTGGTGGCAGCTTGGAGCTTATGCTCCCCAACCTGGCTACCCTGTGGCCTCTGCCTTTGAGGGGCTTAGGATCGGTGGCCTCTGCCACTCAGTGCTTCTGGCTTCAGGCAGCTGTTGGGTAGAGCAGAGGTTAAGAGCCTGAGCCAGATGTTCAGATTTCAGTCCTGGCTCCCAACTGCTGGGCTTTGAGGCCCTTGTAGGGAACAGGCTGCTGCACAGGTGACCGGAGCTTGCCAAAGGCTGGCTGTGGGCAGTCTTCAGAAGGAGGGGCGCGGAACTTGAAAAAGCTGCCCCTTCAACTATGGGACACCCATGTTTTTCCTCTCCAGACCTTCCTGAGAATGACCTTCAAGGGTCAGTTTCTGTGGGAACCTAATTCCCGGCAATGAATTGGCCTACGGTTTTCTACCTTTACTAAATTGCATGCTAGAAATATACATGGTAGTTTTTCTGTCTGCTCCAAAGTGGGACAGGTGAAGCTCCCCTGGATTTATTCCCCCAGTCTGCAAAACAATCAATTATGTATTGGAAAACAAACAAACATCGGTTTCTGTGGTAACTGGAGATTCGTCTTTCTCTTTATGGCCCCCAGGCCCACAGCAGCCGCTGCCCACCGGGTCTGTGTGCCTCCTCGGCGCTGCTATGTGGGGTAGCCATGCCCCGGCCCGGCCCGGCCCTGCAGCACTCCTCTGGCCTGGTTGCCTTAGCTTGGGCGGGTGGGAGGCCCTGAGGACCCTCCCAGTGGCCAGAATCAAGCTGTGTGCTGCTGGGCTTGGCCACTGGGTCCTTGTGTCCCCGGAAGAGACTGCCTCACATGCAGGAATTGCGTCCTTATCTACTTTGCAGAGACGGCTCCTCACCCTACATGGCCACTGCACGAGTCCTTCCCGTATTTTAAGTTAGAAAACTGAGTCCATTGGCAGGAAAGAGAACTTTCCAACTTAGAAATCCAGGACTCCTGTGAAAATCCAGATCCCGTGACAGATGGGATTCATCCCTGCCACAGAGGCGCACAGGATGCGGGAGGCTGGCTGGTTGCTCCTCTGTTAGCTGGCCTCCGTGTCCCTCTCTGGCTCTGCCCCGTCCCCCTCTCATTCGCTGTGTGGCCCCGGGCAAGCCGCTGCACCTCCCTGGAGCTTCTGCCCTCGTCCCCTCCTCCTGGCTGGGCCCAGCATCCAAGGCGACCCTGGGTGTGAGTGGCTCTGCATCCTGGGAGGTTCATCAAACCCGTGCTGTGGCGCCCTGAGCGACCCACATCTGTTCACTGTGTTGCAGCTTTGACAAAAAGGGGGATGTGCACTACCTGATCAAGTGGAAAGACCTGCCCTATGACCAGTGCACCTGGGAGATCGATGACATCGACATCCCCTACTACGACAACCTCAAGCAGGCCTACTGGGGCCACAGGTGGGCCGCAGGGATCCGGCTGCTGGGCACAGGCTGCCGGGGAGCTGAGCCTTGCTCACCTGCATCCTATGCCTTTTCCTAGGGAGCTGATGCTGGGGGAAGACACCAGGCTGCCCAAGAGGCTGCTCAAGAAGGGCAAGAAGCTGAGGGACGACAAGCAGGAGAAGCCGCCGGACACGCCCATTGTGGACGTGAGTTGTGGGGGGGCAGCAGTGGGTGGGGTTGCCAGGGCCTGCCCACCCCAGACTTGAATGTGCAGGGGGTGTGTGTTCTCAAAGGGACGTTTCCTTGGGCCCTCATGGCTTGTGCAGACAGTGTTATGCCCGTGTAGACTAGGACAGCCGCAAGGCACCTCATAGCACTGCAGCTGACACGCTGCTTACACACCACTCTCACCTGGGAGGAGACCCAACTCACTCAGCAGAGCTCTCTGAGTGTCCACTAGCGCCTGGCCTTGGGCTCGAGCCCTGGGCATCTGTTTCAGAAGATGCACTGTCTTCTAGGGGCCCTTGGTGGGTATCCACAGAACACAGAGGGCCTGGCCTGGGACTATCAGGCGCCTGTCAGATGCCGAGGAAAGGCAGATGGGCCTGGTCCATTGGGAGGACTGCATGGGGCCAGTGACCTTGAGCAGGATCAAGAGGCAAATGGGCTGGGCATGGTGGCTCATGCCTGTAATCCTAACACCATGGGAGGCTGGGGTGGGAGGGCCGCTTGAACCCAGAAGTTTGAGGCAACATAGTGAGATCCCACCTCTACATAAAATTTAAAAATTAGCCAGGCATGGTGCTATGTCTGTGGTCCCAGCTACTAGGGAGGCTGAGGTAGGAGAATCCCTTGAGTCCAGGAAATTGAGGCTGCAGTGAGCCGTGATCGTGCCACTGCACTCCAGACTGGGCAACAGAGACTCAGTCTCAAAAAAAAAAAAAAAAAGCAAATGTCAAATGCTTGGATCAAGTGGAGGAGCCAGTTATTGGCGTTGAGAGTGCCCCAGATAGACGTTCGTTTTGTTGTTGATCCAAAAAATAGTAAGTGACTACATGTCCCAGGCCCTGGATGGTGCTCAAGAGGAGGCAGTGAGCAGGACCAAGGTGGTGGTGACAACCTGGGCTCAAAGTCAGAGAATTCAGCAGTTGGGAAATTTCCCTGATAGGGGAAGTACAGGGCTGCCATGGGAGGACACTGCGGGAGCACTTCAGCCAGGCTGGGAGTCAGGGAGGGCTTCCTAGAGGACAGAGGTGTTCCATCCAAGAACTGGAGAAGAGTTACGGAGACAGACAGGAGAGGGAAGAGTGTTCCAGGCAGAAGGAATTGCATGTGCAAAGTAGTGTGGACTCTGGTGGCCCAGGATCTGGGGCGTGTCTGAACCGCTGCCTCCCCTGCAGCCCACGGTCAAGTTCGACAAGCAGCCGTGGTACATCGACTCCACAGGCGGCACGCTGCACCCGTACCAGCTGGAGGGCCTCAACTGGCTGCGCTTCTCCTGGGCGCAGGGCACTGACACCATCCTGGCCGATGAGATGGGTCTGGGCAAGACGGTGCAGACCATCGTGTTCCTCTACTCCCTCTACAAGGAGGTGGGCAGGCGGGGCAGGTGGCCAGGAGGGGTGGCCGGTCCTGGCTGAGGGCAGCTGGTCTCACGGCATTGTCCCCTTTCTTCAGGGCCACTCCAAGGGGCCCTACCTGGTTAGTGCGCCCCTCTCCACCATCATCAACTGGGAACGCGAGTTTGAGATGTGGGCACCCGACTTCTATGTGGTCACCTACACGGGGGACAAGGAGAGCCGCTCGGTGATCCGGGAGAATGAGTTTTCCTTTGAGGACAATGCCATTCGGAGTGGGAAGAAGGTGTTCCGTATGAAGGTGAGGGCTCACCATCCTTGGAAGGACGGTAGGAAGACCCTGGGTCTGGTTCAGGGACCACAGGTGCCCTGTCCTCCTTCGGGGTCCCTCAGCCTGGGAGGGCTACCGAGGCTGGCAGACTCCGAAGGACTTGTCCTAGAGGCTGAGTTACCGCCATGTCAGTTTTCTGGGGCTCCTGTTAACAAAGTGTCACAGACAGGGTGGCTTCAAACAGCAGAGATGTATTCAGTCACAGTTCTGGAGGCTGGAGGTTGGAAATCAAGGTGAGGGCAGGGCGGCGTGCCTCTGAAGGCTCTAGGGGAGAATCCTCCCTTCCTCCTTCCAGCCTCCTGGTGGCGGCAGGAGTTCACTGGCCTGCAGCCGTCAAGTCAGTTTCTGCCTGTGTTAGCACATGGGATTTTCCCCTTTGTGTCTGTTTCTCATCCTATAAAGACATCATTCATACTGGATTTAGGGCCCACCCTAATCTAATATGATCTCATCTTAGCTACTTATTTTATTTATTTATTTTTTTGAGACACTGTATCACCCAGGCTGGAGTGCAGTGGGGTGATCTCGACTCACTGCAACCTCCCCTTCCTGGGTTGAAGTGGTTCTCCCACCTCAGCCTCGCGAGTAGCTGGGACTCCAGGAGTGCGCCATCACGGTCGGCTAATTTTGTATTTTTTGGTGGAGACGGGTTTCACCGTGTTGGCCAGGCTAGTCTTGAGCTCCTGAGCTCCAGTGATCTGCCCTTCTCGGCCTCCCAAAGTGCTGGGATTACAGGAGTGAGCCACTGTGCCTGGCCCCAACTAATTATTATTATTATTATTATGAGTCGGAGTCTCATTCTGCCGCTCAGGCTGGAGTGCAGTATGGCACGATCTCAGCTCGCTGCAACCTCTGCCTCCGAGTTCAAGCAATTCCCATGCCTCAGCCTCCAGAGTAGCTTGGATTGCAGGCATATGCCACAATGCCCAGCGAATTTTTTGTATTTTAGTAGAGACGGGGTTTCACCATGTTGCCCAGGCTGGTCTCGAACTCCTAAGCTCAGGCAATCTGCCTGCCTTGGCCTCCCAAATTGTTAAGATTACAAGTGCGAGCCACCATGCTCAGCCTATTATTATTATTATTATTATTATTATTATTATTTTGAGACAGGGTCTCACTCTGTCACCCAGGCTAGAGTGCAGTGATGTGATCATAGCTCACTGCAGCCTTGACCTCCAGGAGCGGGGACTACAGGGACACACCACCACACCCAGCTAACTTTTACATTTTTTGTAGAGATGGGGTCTCCCTTATGTTGCTCAGGCTGGTCTGGTACTCCTGGGCTCAAGCAGTCCTCCTGCCTCAGCCTCGCAAAGCATGGGGATTATAGGCATTGAGCCACCATGCCCAGACAACTAATTATGTCTGCAAAGACTCCAAAAGAGCTTCTGGGTGGACATGAACGCTGGGGGGACACTATTCAATGCAGTGCACCAGCTGTGTGACTTCGGGCAAGTCACGTGGCCTCTCTGGGCCTCAGTGTTTTCTCAGCAAAATGGAGTTAACAGACACACACCCCACAGAGTCAAGTGAGTTAATAAGCACGAGGTCTCATGGTGCCATGAACCCTACGAGGTCTTGTTAAAGCACAGTCTCTGACCCAGCAGTGCTGGGGTGGGGCCCGAGCCTCTGCATTTCATTTTTTCTTCTTTTTTTTTTTTTTTTTGAGACGGAGTTTCACTCTCGTTGCCCAGGCTGGAGTGCAATGGCACAATCTTGGCTCACCACAACCTCCGCCTCCCAGGTTCAAGCAATTCTCCTGCCTCAGCCTCCCTGGTAGCTGGGATTATAGGCATGTGCCACCACGCCCAGCTAATTTTGTATTTTTAGTAGAGACGGGGTTTCTCCATGTTGGTCAGGCTGGTCTCGA
>NW_012098654.1:532587-552951 GCF_000951045.1 Mandrillus leucophaeus | reverse complement strand
TGAGATGGAGTCTCACTCCGTCACCAGGCTGGAGTGCGGTGGTGTGATCTCGGCTCACTGCAACCTCTGCCTCCCAGGTTCAAGCGATTCACCTGCCTCAGCCTCCCGAGTAGCTGGGACTACAGGTGCATCCCACCACACTCAGCCGCTTTTTGTATTTTTAGTAGAGACCAGGTTTCACATGTTGGCCAGGATGGTCTTGATCTCTTGACCTCATGATCTGCCTGCCTCAGCCTCCCAAAGTGCTGGGATTACAGGTGTGAGCTACCACGCCCAGCCCAGCCTCTGCATCTCTAAACACTCTCCACATTGAGGAGCGAGGACTTGCAGCCATTGGCCCCTAGAAAATGTCAGTGCTACAGCCTTGTTGGCTGGCGGATCCTCCCACATGCCCTCCGAGTCCCTTATGTCAGCCTCCTCCACTGTCTGCTGGCAGCCGTGGCTCTTAGAGATGCTCATAAACTGTTGAATGAGTGGATGAATCAATGATCCCACAGGTGACTTTGTAGATGGATGAGCCCCTGGTCATTAGACACAAAAAGAACCTCCCCTGAGCCATGCTGGGACCCTGCTGTGTGCCAGGCACTTCGCTGATTTGGCTCTTCTATTATATTTACTGTTTAATTATTTTATTGTTAAAAGTTGTGGTAAAATACACATAATGTAAAACTTACCATCCTAACCATTTTTAAGAGTACAGTTCAGCTGGGCATGGTGGTGTGCACCTGTGGTCCTAGCTACTTGGGAGGCTGAGGCAGGAGGATTGCCTGAGCCCAAGAGTTCGAGGCTGGAGTGCGCCATGATTGTGTCTGTGAACAGCTGTTGCACTCTTGCCTGGACAACATAGTGAGACTCTGTCTCTTAAAAAAAAAACAAAAAACAAAAAATAGTCAGGCACGGTGGCTCATGCCTGTGATCCCAGCACTTTGGGAGGCCAAGGCGGATGGATCACCTGTTTGGTCAGGAGTTTGAGACTAGCCTGGCCAACACGGTGAAACCCCATCTCTACTAAAAATACAAAAATTAGCCAGGCGTGCTGGCACACACCTGTAATCCCAGCTCCTCAGGAGGCTGAGGCAGGAGAATTGCTTGAACCTGGGAGGCAGAGGTTGCAGTGAGCCGAGGTCACGCCATTGCACTCCATCCTGGGCAACAAGAGCTAAATTCTATCTTAACAACAGCAACAACCAACCAAAAAAAAAAAAAAAAAAAAAACCAGTTCAATAGTGTTAAGTACATTCACATTGTTATGCAACCAATCTCCAGCACTCTTTTCATCTTGTAGGAAGGAAATTCTGTCCCCATTAAACATGAACATCCCCACCACCTCCAGCCTCTGGCAGCCACCAGTTTACTGTCTGTCTGCACGAGGTTCACTACTCTGGGTACTTCATATGAGTAGAATCGGGAAGCATCTGTCGTTTTGCGACTGGCTCATTTCACTGAGCAGAATGTCCTTGAGGTTCATGCATGTTGTAGCACGGGTCAGAATTTCCTTCCAAGGCTGGAGAACATTCCATCACGTGGATAGACCACGTTTTGTTGATCTGTTCATCTGGTGATGGGCACTTGAGTTGCTTCTGGCTTTTAGTGATCGTCTAGGAATATGGGTGTGCAAATACCCCTTTGGGTCCCTGCTTTCACTTCTTTTGGGTATACACCCAGGAGTGGAACTGCCGGATCATATGGTAATTCTATTTTTGATTTTTTGAGGAACAGACTTAGCTCTTTGAGTTCTCATCGCATTCTTCACCTAGATAGGCGAGGAGACCGAGGCTAAAAGATTGTGTGTAAACCCAGGTGCCATGTGTGGGCAAAGCCTGTGCTGCACAGCATCCTTGGCCCTCTCTGCTCTATCACAGGCATGTGGGCTGCTGGGAGAGGCAGGTTTGGTGCAGGACAGGACAGGCCTGCTTCACTGGGTGGAGGGGGGCCCAACGCAAAATGAAAATGCAGGGCTCGCAGGAAAACAGCTTTTTGCTTTCTTCTGTGGTCTCTCTGTCAACATGCCAAGGTATTTTACATTTGTTTTCTTTTTTTCGTTTTTTTTTTTTTTTGGAGACAGAGTCTCACTCTGTCACCCAGGCTAGAGTGCAGTGGTGTGATCTCGACTCACTGCAACCTCTGCCTCCTGGGTTCAAGTGATTCTCCTGCCTAAATTTGCATTTTAAAGTCGTGTTCCTTCAGGTGTGGGGATCCTCACCGGAAGAGTGCAGACCCTCACAGGCACCAGGCTCTGTCCTGGAACTTGGTGCATAAACCGTGTGTCTGGCTTCCCCTCCCCACTAGCACCCAGGCCCAGGCCCCCACCAGGGGGAGTAGGGGGACAGCGGTCACCAGGCAGGGGCAGGGGAGCAGGGGAATGAGAACCTGTCCCAGGGAGGCTCCACGTCTCCAGCATACACTCCACTGTCCCCTGGGATATTTGTTACAAAACACAAATTCAACAATAATTTGAAATTAATAATTTCAAATCAGCAACCTCAGGGCATTAAACCCCAAGTGCAGGGTCCGTTTCTCTGTTCATGTCTTGGCTCTGCCATTTATTAGCCACAGGGACCTGGGAGAGTGCTCCAGCCTGAGGCCCCGTGAGCTTTAAATGGGGATAAAAGGCCAGGTGCGGTGACTCATGCCTGTATTCCCAGTACATTGGGAGACTGAGGCAGGAGAATTGCTTGAGGCCAGGAGTTTGAAACCAGCCTGGTTAACATAGTGAGATCTCCTCTCTCCAAAAAACAAAAATAACCCTGGGGGCAGTGGGGGATAAAGGACACAGTTGAGCTCATGTTTTGTTCGGATGAGGTGAGAGCGGAAAGGAAGTAATAAGCCCGGAGCCAGGGCTGGTTGAGGTGGCTCATGCCTGTAATCCCAACGCTTTGGGAGGTCGAGGCGGGCAGTTCACTTGAGTTCAGAAGTTTGAGACCAGCTTTGGCAACATGGTGAAACCCTGTCTCTACAAAAATGCAAAAATTAGCTGGGTGTGGTAATGCGTGCCTGCGGTGCCAGCTACCTGGGAGGCTGAGGTGGGAGGATTGCTGGAGCCACCTCACCTGGGAGGTGGAGGTTGCAGTGAGCTGTGATCGTGCCACTGCAGTCCAGGCTGGGGGATGAGAGTAAGACCCTGTTTCACTGGTGGTGTTACGAGTGGAGGCCGTTTCTTCTCGTCCACACCACCCTCTCTCAGGGCTGTGCTCTGGGCCTCAGTTGATGCCCCTCTGCTTGGTGGCCAGCATCTGCCCCTCTGGTGCTAGGCTGGCCGGCCCAGGGCTCCCTGGAGCCTTTGTGTGTTCCTGTGCACACCTCCTTCTTGGCTCTTTGTCTCCTGGGACTGTGATCCGCTCTGCTCCCAGCTGTCTCCTCCCCAATGCCCCTCTTTTCTCCAGAAAGAAGTGCAGATCAAATTCCATGTGCTGCTCACCTCCTATGAGCTCATCACCATCGACCAGGCCATCCTGGGCTCCATTGAGTGGGCCTGCCTGGTGGTAGATGAGGCCCACCGCCTCAAGAACAACCAGTCCAAGGTAGGTGGCGCCGGCCGCCAGACCCTAGAGATGCCCAGGGCGAGGGGCTGCGCAGAGCCCCCTGATGGGCCCCCCTCTCCTCCCCTCAGTTTTTTAGGGTCTTAAACAGCTACAAGATTGATTACAAGCTGCTGCTGACAGGGACTCCCCTGCAGAACAACCTGGAGGAGCTGTTCCATCTCCTCAACTTCCTCACTCCAGAGAGGTTCAAGTGAGTCACCTGGATCCGGCCAGGGAGGTGGTGGTGGGGCTGGGGTGGCCCCAGTGAAGACAGATCAATAGCCCATCCTGGCTGTGAGACCTGCTCAGCCGTTCCTTCTTCATCAGTAAAAAGGGAGTGTTAGCGACGTCCCCGCTTTGACCTCCCGCAGAAGCAGCGTGTTGGGGTGGGTGGCGTGGGTACACGGGAGTGTTTGGTAAATATCAACCGCTGCTAATACCACGACTCTTCCTTAGCTCTGCCCTAGACCACCCAGGGCTCCTCCTGGACTACTGTCCCTGCCTGCACTCCCCTGGCAGGTTCCTTTCCCTCTGCTGAGACCCCAGTGACTCACATGGGCAACCGTGGGGGAGGCAGAGGCAAGCTCCCAGGTAGCCGGAACCCACTGCCCCAGCCTCCTCATCTTCACCTACCTCCACTTGCCTGCTCAGAATGGGGCGTTCAGGGTGCAGAGTGTCGATTGTGGAATCAGGAGATGTAGTTTTTTTTTTTTTTTTTTTTAAAGAAACAGTCTCACTCTGTCGCCCAGGCCAGAGTGCAGTGGCTTGATCTCAGTTCACTGCAACCTCCGCCTCCTGGGTTCAAGCCATTCTCCTGACTCAGCCTCCTGAGTAGCTGGGATTACAGGCATGTGTCACCATGCCCAACTAATTTTTGTATATTTTTAGTAGAGATGGGGTTTCACCATATTGGCCAGGCTGGTCTTGAACTCCCGACCTCAGGTGATCCGCCCATCTCGGCCTCCCAAAGTGTTGGGATTACAGGCGTGAGCCACCAGGAGATGTAGATTTGAGGGCAGGTTTTGGCAAAGCTGGACTGTATCAGCTTGGGCACTCATCAGACTCAGCTTCCTCCTCTATTATCTGGGTAATAGAGAGCTCCTGTCCTGGATGGTTTTGAGGATGGGAAGGTATCCAGGGTGGCTGAGGAAAAGAGGGCTGTAATGTGTAGAGGCGACAAGGCTTAGACAGAAATTGAGACGATACCCAGGGCAATGCCAGGGCTCTCTGGTTCACCAGCCAGCCAGCCTACATGGGCTGGGCGCTCTGCACCCTGCCTCCCCTGCCCCGGTCCTCTGCTCTTGGCTGTTATCCCAGCTTTTTGTTGCAGCAACCTGGAGGGCTTCCTGGAGGAGTTTGCTGACATCTCCAAGGAAGACCAAATCAAGAAGCTACATGACCTGCTGGGGCCGCACATGCTCAGGCGGCTCAAGGCTGACGTGTTCAAGAACATGCCGGCCAAGACTGAGCTCATCGTCCGGGTGGAGCTGAGTCAGATGCAGAAGTGAGTGGTGGGCTGAGTCTGGAGCAGCCTGTGCGTGCCCCTTCCCCTGGGCTGCTCTCCTGGGTCGCTTCCTCAGGTGGGTGGAGGGCTCTTCAGCCTCACTGAGGCCTGGGCTCATGCTTTGCATACACTTTCTTCGTGGGGCCTCTTCTCAGGTTTTAGTGACCAGCGTTTCGGCCGCCTGAGTGCTAGCAGTGTCCCCCAGTCACTTGCAGGGGGACTCCAGGCTGGTGGCTTCACCTCTTGGGGGTCCCTTGGGTCTCTCTATAAATGGGTGCTTGGCCACCAGCTTCCAGCCCCGCTGCAGAGCGGAGAGAGCCCTCTAGGAGGTGGGTCTGATCCAGCCTGCCTTTCCTCGTGCCCTGCTGCAGGAAGTACTACAAGTTCATCCTCACGCGGAACTTTGAGGCGCTGAACTCCAAGGGAGGCGGGAACCAAGTATCGCTGCTCAATATCATGATGGACTTGAAGAAGTGCTGCAACCACCCCTACCTCTTCCCTGTGGCTGCTGTGGTAGGTTTCCCTGGCCATCATGGCAGCTTCTTCATGGCCGCCATGGTAGGTGCCTGTGACTACTGTGGTAGGTTCCTGTGGCCGCTGTGGTAGGTTCCCCTGGCCATTGTGGCGATGCCGCCATGGTAGGTTTCCCTGGCCATCACGGAAGGTTGCCTGTGGCCACTCTGGAAGGTGCTGGGGAACTTAATGTGGAACCCGCTGCTGTGGTAGGGCTGGCACAGCTGTGAGCCCTGCCTGGGAACAGGGAGCCTGGAGCCAGGGCCATGGGACCCACAGTCTACCCCGCACTGTGGAGCCTGGCTCGGGTGTGGGCCTCATGTTCAGCAGGCAGACAGGCCATCACCCCATTGCTCGGCACCTGTCTGTTCCCTGCGGCCTCTTTGGTGCAGTCGGAGAGGGGAGCCCGCCAACGCCCCCCCTCCTGCTGTGTCTGCAGGAGGCCCCTGTCTTGCCCAATGGCTCCTACGATGGAAGCTCCCTGGTGAAGTCTTCAGGGAAGCTCATGCTGCTGCAGAAGATGCTGAAGAAACTGCGGGACGAGGGGCACCGTGTGCTCATCTTCTCCCAGGTGCGCTGCCCCTGCCCAGCCCCGCCACGGCTCCACACCCCACAGAGAGCATCCTGCCCTGATGTTTGGGGGCGCAAACTTGCTGGCACCCTTCAGGACCCAGTGCTGGTGCCATGCGGGTCACGTGACTGTGTGTCAGTGGTCACGCCCCCGTGCTCTGGCATGATGCAGCTGAGGAGCTCAGAGCACAGTTGCCATAAAGAGCAGCATCTACCCGCACCTGCCCTTCTGGTCTGCATAGCCAGGCTGGTAGACAGCCCCCTCCTCCCCTGCAGCTTGGTTTCTCATTAAGGTGGGGCCCCGGGGTATGGTTGGGAGGAACTCCTCTCTCCAGTAGGCCCTGAGGGGCCACTGGCACCTGGCTTGTTGGCTTGGAGGCAGGGCTGCAGGCTCAGGTGTGTTCATTTCTTTCTCCATCCCTTTGTTTGCGTCTGTCATAGTCAGGCTCTGTGCTGGCACATGGGTGCAGGGACCAGTGATCTAGTCCCTGTCCTCAAGCTGCTCAGTCTACTGTGGGAGACAGCTCAAGGAACAGGTACCTGACCCTGTGGTCAGCTCTGTGTTGGAGGCCATAGTGATGATCCTACAGGGTCATGGGGCTAAAAATGCTCCTCTTGTGGGCCGACTGAGCCAGGCCCCTTGCTCAAACCCAGAGTCTGGGCTATGGCTCCTTGTGCACAAACATCAACTGAAAGCAGCGTCCGCCGCCTGCAGCCCGGGTCACCCTGCTGGGCTGCTTCAGCGCAAAGAATACTGGAAAGCAGGGCAGGTGTGAGAGCAGCGGCCGAGCCGAGGAGTGGCTAGAGTGGAGATGGATCCACACCCCCCAGTACCTCGGTACGAACACGAGACGCAAGTCTGGTCAGAGGCCTTGAGATACCCAATAATGGGAACCACACAGCTTCCAGAAATGTGCACGTGGGGCAAGCGGCAGAGACGGGACCCTCCTGCCCAAAATGAGCCTGTGAACCCCAATTCCAAACCCATACAAAAGTGAATGCCGAGACATCCCCCAAAGCAATAAATAGAATCCAAGTAAGAAAATTGGGGCTGGGGCCAGGCGTGGTGGCTCATGCATGTAATCCCAGCACTTTGGGAGGCCAAGACGGGTGGATCATGAGGTTAGGAGATCGAGACCATCCTGGCTAACACGGTGAAACCCCGTCTCTACTAAAAATACAAAAAAAAAAAAATTAGCCGGGTACGGTAGCGGGTGCCTGTAGTCCCAGCTACACGGGAGGCTGAGGCAGGAGAATGGCGTGAATCCGGGAGGCGGAGCTTGCAGTGAGCAGAGATCCGGCCACTGCACTCCAGCCTGGGCTACAGAGTGAGACTCTGTCTCAAAAAAAAAAAAAGAAAAAAGAAAAAGAAAATAGGGGCTGGGTGCAGTGGCTCACCCTGTAATTCCAGCGACTTGGGAGGTTGAGGCAGGAGGATTGCTTGAGCCCAGGAGTTGAAGGTTGCAGTGAGCTATGATCTTGTCACTTCAGTCCAGTCTAAGGGACAGAGCAAGACCCTGTCTCTTGAGAGAGAGAGAGAGAGAGAAAGAATAGGATAGCCTGAAAAGACTTTATGTAGACGTGTTTAGTATCCTCAAAAATGATGAAGTAATTGACACCCTAAAATAAAGAAGAAATTAAGCAAAAGCAGGAAGAACTGAAATAGGAACAACTGGATAGAAACATGCATGAAATTGAGATAAAACATTTCAACAGACTGGACAGACTCTGAACACTGTTGAAGAGAACTTATTGATGAATTGGAACCCGGTGCTGAGGCATTTCCCCAGAATGCAGTGTACAGAGACAAAGATAAAACAGAGAGAACATGGAAGACACCTTGAGATGCTCCAACAATCATCCAATTGGAGTTGCAGAAAAAAGAGAAAAAATGGTGAAGAAGCTGGATTTGTTGAGAGTTTGCAGACCTGGAGAGAGATGTGAGGTCTCAGATCTGGAGTGCCTTCTGGAATACCAAGCAAGATAAATATAAATAAATGAATCCTTAGACACTTTAGAACCCCTAGGTACTTTAGACCTAGTACCTACAAAATAAGGGCAACCAGATCGTTCTCAGTCTTCTTAACAACAACAGGTGGCAGGGACCGTGGCAAAATCTCCAATGCACTGAGGGAAAATGTGTGCTGATAGTTTTATATCCAGCTAAACTCTCTCTCTCTCGAGAATAAAGGGAATTACGCGGGGTCATGGGAGCTTAGAAGGGACTGCTTTTCTTTTCTCATGGGGAGGATCGAAATCAGGGAAGACATTACAGAGGTGATGTTTGTGTTCCCTAGGCAGGAAGGGGGTGGGTATTCCGGAAAGAGAGTCAGGTAGTTTGGAATGACTGGGGGCTGTGAAGGAGCACTAGTCCAGCAGAGCCTTGAATACAGGGCAAGAAGATGGAGCTTAATTCTGTGTGCTGGGAGCAGGGGAGGCTCGTGTCAGAGCCCTGATTTAGGCAAGTGGCTGCGGGGCTGGGCAGGAGGATGGATTGGCTCCGCGGGGTGAGGTTGGAAGCTTCGTTCTTCCCCAGAGTCCTGAGTTGGGCCTGCCTGGGACCCAGCTGAGTCCCCACCTAGCAGGCGGCTCTCTCCCTCCCCTGGCTGTGGCGGGGTCCCTGCCCATGGCCCATGGGGTCCCTTGCTCCTTGGCAGTTCCTCACGTGCCCGTCTCACCTGCAGATGACCAAGATGCTGGACCTCCTGGAGGACTTCCTGGAGTACGAAGGCTACAAGTATGAGAGGATTGATGGTGGCATCACCGGCGGCCTCCGACAGGAGGCGATCGACAGATTCAACGGTACCCCCATCCCGCCCAAGGGTTCTGATTGAGACCCCTTTTTGGCCTCTTCTCCCAGGCCTGGTTCTTAGCCAGGCCACCCAGCCAATGGTGTGTAAGCAGAGCCCCACAAACAGCTGAAGACAGCAGGCCAGTCCCAGGCCCCTGAGCTTCCAGTGTTAAAAGGATTCCTCCCATGGAATCGGAGTTCTGAGGGGCCCAGCAGATAACACCTGCTGGGAATGGAGTTAGACAATGAGAAAGGCAGACGGGGGCCTCTAATATTGACACCAGGTAAGCCCCAGTTACAAGTGGTGTTGGACAGAGCCTGCCGTATGGCAAATGGTGGCAGGAGGTACAGAGATGCATGTGCTACCTGGGGCCACTTCCAGAGGCAGGAGAGAGTGAAACGGCCGGGCCACACACGATCAGGTTCTTCCCCCAGAGTCACCCACGCTTGGTCTTCCCTGGCTGGGAAGGAGAGACGAGGGCAGAGGCGAGGAGGGTCTTGCCAGTGGAGCTTCTCCTGTAGCAAAGGAAACTTCTGGAGTGGGAAGCAGTCAGCTGCAAGCTTCAGTAGCAAGTTTGCAGCAAATAGTAACAAGCTTTGTTTCCCTGGGGCATCAGCCCTTAGAAAGGGGCTGGACCACGCTCTCCAAACGCCCGAAGCAGTAATTCCTTTTGCACACTCGTGCCAGAGAGCCAGGAGGAATAGCAAGTTCAGAGTTTCCGGGTCTAGACGTGGCCCAGCCACATGTGGAAGCAGGAGTGGCTGAAGCCCTGGGTGTGCCGGGGGCCTGTTTGCAGCTCCAGTGGGGGCTGTGGTCAGTCCCAGGTCACTGAAGGGCCCCGAGAGGCTGAGAACCTGCCATCCTGT
The DNA here is from genome assembly GCF_000951045.1 of Mandrillus leucophaeus. Taxonomy (NCBI): domain Eukaryota; kingdom Metazoa; phylum Chordata; class Mammalia; order Primates; family Cercopithecidae; genus Mandrillus; species Mandrillus leucophaeus. The sequence continues at coordinate 543,185 of NW_012098654.1, read as the reverse complement.
GACAGGGTTGCCCAGTGGGGTGGGACCCCAGGCCCCAGAGCTGTGCCCCTGAGTTTTCCCGGGCTGCCCTGGCAGCATCGGTGGGCTAAGGGAAGCCGGGGGTGGGAAGCTGGGGGGACATGGAGGACTGAGCTCTCTGGGCTCTGCTTGTACTTTGCTGGCGGCTTGCACTTTGTTTTTTGCTCATCTGGGCTTTGAAAATTGACCTCCTCGTTCTAGTGACCTCCCATTGGGCCAGGGCTCAGAGCACGCTGGGGGCTAAGTGGGCTTGGGCAGGCCTCCCCTCTGGCTCCCCTGAGTGCAGCTATGGCCACCTGTCTCTGCTGGGGTCTCCGGCTTTGTCCTTCTCTGCCAGGGACCTGTTGCTGCAGTTCCTTCCCTCTGTTCTCCCCGCCTCCTTTCTGCCACGCCCGTCTCCCCGCCCAAGGTACACCCCCACAAACACCCCCATCTGCTGGCCTCTCTTTTTCAGCCCCCGGGGCCCAGCAATTCTGCTTCCTCCTTTCAACCCGGGCAGGCGGCCTGGGCATCAACCTGGCCACAGCCGACACTGTCATCATCTACGACTCGGACTGGAACCCGCACAACGACATCCAGGTCTGTGCCGCTGCCACCCGTCACCCTCCCAGGGGGCCTCTCATCCCGGGCCTGAGGCAGGTTCTGTCCTTCATGCCCTCCTGGCCATGGCCCCCTCACCTACCCTGCTGCTGTGGGCCTCCGTCCCTTATGGAGTCTCGGCCCCAAGACGGGCCCTGGGAGTGAGTGGAAGCTCATCCCGCCAGCTCCGTCCTTGTCCGGAGGAGGAAACAGGCTTGGAGAGGGCAGGGAGAAGGCAGGGGAAGTGTCCCGGGGCGCACAGCAGTTCGTCGGGGCCTCTGATCTGGTCTTTCCCATCCTCAGGACCAAGGAGGGAGGCAGGAAGAGGGAGCCCGGGGACCCAGAGGGGCACCCATTTTGGAGGGGGCGGGGAGCAGAGAGTGGGGCCTGTGGGAGGTGAGTAGGGGAGGATGAGATAGTACAGGGGGCAGATGGGGCTGATAAGGAAGGATGGAAGGGCTGCGGGCGGAGGGGCTATGGGAATAGAGCCACCCTCGTGTCCCTGGCCACCCCTCTCGGGCACTGGGACACACACATTGAACGCTTACAAATGTAGGGGAACACATACAAATTGATGTCTCTCATTCACGCGTGTGCGCGCCCATGCACACGGATACACACGGCCACACCCAGGTCACCTCATGCAGGGCTGCACAGAGGCACGTCCTTGTATGATACTGGGCAGATTCAGCTCCTTGCTGCCCTCAGAAGGTGGCTGCGCGCCTCCAGCACATGGTCTTGTGGTCCCATTAGTGGTTCGCTCGCAGGGAAATGCAGCCTCCTCCTACCTCCGTATGGCCCCCATGAAGCTCTGTGTGGCTTCAGTTACACTCAGCACACTGGCCGTGTCATCCCTCCCACACTCTTGCACACCTGCAGTCCTGCCTGCTTCCACTGGCTGGGAGCTTTTCCACTCCAAACCCAGCCTGGCACCCAGGCTCGTGGGAGGCTCCGCAGTCAGGGAGGGAGCCCAGCTGCAGGGGTGTACGCACCACATGCCTTTGCCTACACAGTCATGCACCCCATTCCATGCTCTTGAGCTCATTGGTGTGACCCCTTCCATTGCCTGGAGCCCTGGGTGAGCCACAGGTGCTGAGGTGCAGGTCTCCCCAGGCCTTCAGCCGCGCCCACCGCATCGGCCAGAACAAGAAGGTGATGATCTACCGCTTCGTGACTCGGGCCTCAGTGGAGGAGCGCATTACGCAGGTGGCCAAGCGCAAGATGATGCTCACCCACCTGGTGGTGCGACCTGGTCTTGGCTCCAAGTCGGGGTCCATGACCAAGCAAGAGCTGGATGACATCCTCAAGTTCGGCACAGAGGAGCTCTTCAAAGACGACGTGGAGGGTGGGCCTCTGTTCCGAGGGAGCATGGCGGGGCCTGGGGTGGTCCCGCTGAGACACCTATCCAGGGCTTGCTGGGGTCCCTGCCCGCTCCAACACACAGCCTCTCTCCTGCACCCCCAACCTGTGTCTCCTGGCCAGGACAGCCCAGGGTGGTGTCTGCCCGCCAACCCTGCAGCCGTCTGTGCTCCTGCAGCCCTCTGTGCTCCTGCACCAGTGCTCTCCTCCTCTGTCTGACAGGCATGATGTCTCAGGGCCAGAGGCCGGTCACACCCATCCCTGATGTCCAGTCCTCCAAAGGGGGGAACTTGGCTGCCAGTGCAAAGAAGAAGCACGGCAGCACCCCGCCAGGTAGGGGTCAACCCAGCCTAGTCTCAGCTCCTCCTGCGGCCAGGTGGCTGTTCCTGCAGAGGAGAGGGCTTCCTCAACCCGCCCTCACTTGGGTGTCCTGGGACTGCCGGGTGGACGGGGAGCAGAGCTGTGACAGCGCGGTTTCCTCTGTCTGGTCACCACGCCTCTCAGCTGCAGCCCCTGGTGGGGATGGGAAGGGCCATTGTTCGGAGTCTGTTCCCGGGTCCCCGGGGCTGGATCAGGGCAGTCTTTGTCCCCGCACTGCACTTGCCTGCTCCCCAGGTGACAACAAGGATGTGGAGGACAGCAGTGTGATCCACTATGACGATGCGGCCATCTCTAAGCTGCTGGACCGGAACCAGGACGCTACAGACGACACGGAGCTACAGAACATGAACGAGTACCTGAGCTCCTTCAAGGTGGCGCAGTACGTGGTGCGCGAGGAGGACGGCGTGGTAAGGTCCCGGCCTGCCCTCCTTCCGCAGCCCCGCCCTCCAATGCGCCCACACCTTCCACTGTGACCCCGCCCTCCTGCCACAGCCAGCCCGGAAAGCTGCGACCCCGCGCTCCAGCCTCAGCCCCCTCCTCCAGCCGCAGCCCCGCCCTCCCTGCTGTGGCCCCGAACTCCTGCCTTAGCGCCCCCTGCTGTGACCCCGCACTCCAGGGTGTGCTCCGCTCTCCAACCACGTGCTCAGCCGTCCCTGCCGGGGCCCTGTTGCCCCACCTGTGGGCTCAGGACTAGGCATAGCAGTGAGGGAAGGGACGGAGGCAGTGCTGAGGGCAGTACAACTACATGGACCGGCCACTGCCCTTGCACACATCAGCCGCCTGCTCCGTGGCATCATCCCGGCTCCAGTCCAGCTTCCCCACTCTCTGAAGTGCAAGCTGATCTGCCACCCCGTTGCGCAGAGCCCTGTGCCCAGAGTCTGGTTTCAGTCCCTACCCGGCTACGCCCTCCCACCCCTTCCTCAGGGCCTGCATCTCGGCCCTGCACCTGGACCACCAACATTCCAGAACGCCCTACACTTTTTTTTTCTTGAAATAGAGTCTCGCTCTGTCGCCCAGGCTGGAGTGCAGTGGCACAATATCGGCTCACTGCAACCAACGCCTCCCAGGTTTAAGTGATTCTCGTGCCTCAGCCTCACAAGTATCTGGGATTACTGGCGTGCACCACCACACCCATCTAATTTTTGTGTTTTTAGTAGAGACAGGACTTCGCCATGTTGGCCAGGCTGGTCTCGAACTCCTGACCTCAGGTGATCCACCTGCCTCGGCCTCCCAAAGTTCTGGGATTACAGGAATGAGCCACCATGCCTAGTCTGCCCCACGCTTTTCTCCCTTCTCCAGCAGGCAAAGCCCGTCTGTCCCCGAGGGGCTCCTTGTGGGTCTGTCCTGGGGGCCTTTCCTTTTCCTCCTCTGCTCCCCAGCCCTCCTGCAGACCCAGTGAGCCCATGACCTTTCCCTTTGAAACCAGGAGCCTCCTGAGGGCAGGCACGGGAGCTTATTCAACTCAGTACCCCAGTCCTTGGCCCGAGGCCAGGAAATACTTGCTTTGTGAATGGATGAATGAATAAATGATTGACTGGATAGGGGCAGGGAGAGGAAGGTCAGCTAGGGCTGGGGTGATCAGAGAAGGCTTCCTGGAGTAGGCAGGCTATCCCATTAATCCTTGAGCCCCAAGGGGGCAAAGGGCAGGTCAGGTGGAGGCAGTCTGAGGCTTCCGGGAGGGCAGAGATGGCCGCTCCTATGGAGCCTGTGGTGCTGGCTTCCCCAGGAGGAGGTGGAGCGGGAAATCATCAAGCAGGAGGAGAACGTGGACCCCGACTACTGGGAGAAGCTGCTGCGGCACCATTACGAGCAGCAGCAGGAGGACCTGGCCCGCAACCTGGGCAAGGGCAAGCGCATCCGCAAGCAGGTCAACTACAACGACGCCTCCCAGGAGGACCAGGGTGCGTGCCCGGAGGGAGGGACTGGTGCCCCTTGCCCAGAGGTGGAGGGTAGGGCAGGATTCTGTCAGGGCATCCCTGTGCAGAACCCCCGGGAGGTGCGGGCTGGGAGAGCTGGGCGAGTGTGGCAGGAGGGATGGTGCCCCATACCCAGAGGCGGAGGGCGGGGCAGGATTCTGTCGGGGCATCCCTGTGCAGGACACCCCCGGAGGTGTGGGCCAGGAACGCTGGGTGGCGCTGGTTGGAGCTGGGAGGCAGCTTTTTGGAGGAAAGGGGACTGGGGGCAGGTGCAGAGGTGTTGGGTGTTTGGGGGAACAAGGTGTGGCATCAGTTCAGTGACTTGACCGCTGCTCGTGACGTGGCCTTGGGCAAGCCCCATGTCCACAGAACAGTGCAGTACGTGTAATGTGTGGGTACACATAACCCTTAGTGTATCATGTGGTGGTGCTGGGATTATTAAATGAACCCACAGGAAGTAGGTGGGCCATTGTCATTGTCACTGCTGTCTTACGGAGCTGGGGTGCAGTGGCTCGGCATGGCCCTGGGCATGCTTGAACTTGAGGGTGGGCTTTGCTTGTACAGCTCACTCCATGCCTCTCTGTCTGGCCCTCTGCAGAGTGGCAGGATGAGCTCTCCGATAACCAGTCAGAATATTCCATTGGCTCCGAGGATGAGGACGAGGACTTTGAAGAGAGGCCAGAAGGGCAGAGTGAGTCTCAGTGTTAGTGATCTGGGCTACTGCTGAGGCCACGTCAGGGGAGCTGATGGCAGCAGGGGCGGGGCTGGTCTGGGGTGCCGCTGTCCTTGGGGGTCAGAAGAGGGGGGTCAGGAATCTCTGGGCTCCCATCTGAGGAGCTGTGACGGGCTGCTCCCCAGGTGGACGACGGCAATCCCGGAGGCAGCTGAAGAGTGACAGGGACAAACCCCTGCCCCCGCTTCTCGCCCGAGTTGGTGGCAACATTGAGGTGGGGCCTGTCTGTTCCCGCACCTCTTTCTGCCCCCGCTTCCTGCTGCCCCTGGGGTATGGAGGAGGGCTGGGACACTGCCCAGGGTCTCATGCCAGGTAGAGGCGGGGCTGGGACAGAACTTGGTCTGGTCTTTGCCGTCAGGGTCCTGCCCCAGGTGGAGGCCCCTGCCTTCTCTGTGCCCCCTCCCTGCCTTCTCTTCCTCCCATGCTTTTCTTCCCCCATCCCAGAATCCTCCGCCCCCACCCTGTCTCTGTCCTGGGCTCATACTCCCGCTCTCCGCCCGCCCAGGTGCTGGGCTTCAACGCCCGACAGCGGAAGGCCTTCCTGAACGCCATCATGCGCTGGGGCATGCCCCCCCAGGACGCCTTCAACTCCCACTGGCTGGTGCGGGACCTTCGAGGGAAGAGCGAGAAGGAGTTTAGGTAAAGGGGCTAGGTGGTGGCCCAGGGTGTGGCCACCTGTCCCTGAGTAGGGCAGGGTCCTGCGGGGGAGCCCTACGGAGGGCAGCATTTGCTCCCACCAGGATGAGGCCGTCTGGAAAGTTCACTGCCATTTGGTCTTTGGGTGGCTGGAGTCCTGGTGCCGGGCAGGGCTGTTTTACAGAAACCACTGACCAGTTGGTTTGGACCAGTGGGTATTATGGCAGCGAGGAAGATCCCGGTCACCCAGGGCCAGGGCTGTCCTAGGAGTTCCCCTTGCCAGGGAGGCCCTCTCTGTCCTTTCCCGGGCCTGGCCCAGGCCTGACTGGGAGCGGGGTGATGGCTGATGATCATCCAGAAGTCCCCCGGGGTCCCGCCTGCCCTCTCAGAGAGTTCTTGCCGGCCCCCCACTCCCTGAGCCCCAGTCCCCCCGCCACCCCAGAGCCTATGTGTCCCTCTTCATGCGGCACCTGTGTGAGCCGGGGGCGGACGGTGCGGAGACCTTCGCAGACGGTGTGCCCCGGGAGGGCCTCTCCAGGCAGCACGTGCTGACGCGCATCGGGGTCATGTCACTAGTTAGGAAGAAGGTGGGTGAGTAGCTCTCTGTAGGGCCCTTCCTGGTGGCTGCCTGGGCTCCTGCTGCTGTCCCTTGGGGGTCAGTGGTCAGAAAACAAGTGCCTGTCTCAGGCCACATAGCCGCCCAGGGTCTGAGTCAGGCCAGAGGGACTGACCTGGAAAGCCTTTCTGGGTGAGGGGCCTGTGGGGTGGAGGTCAGGATGGTGGATTACGTACAGTGGGAGGACACACGGGGTAGGAGGGTGGGCAGGGGAGCTTGTGGTCAGGGGGGGCCTGGCTTGGCCTGCCTTGGGCGGCAGCAGCAGCTACCTCAAGCCTGTGACACCTTCAGCCGCCCGGCTGCCCTGAGGCTCTTAGGGCTGAGCTGCCACCACTGCCCTCCCTCTTTCCCTCCCACCTTCCCTCCCACCACCCCAGGTTCAGGAGTTTGAGCATGTCAACGGGAAGTACAGCACCCCAGACTTGATCCCTGAGGGGCCCGAGGGCAAGAAGCCAGGCGAGGTGATCTCCTCGGACCCCAACACACCAGTGCCCGCCAGCCCTGCCCACCTCCCGCCAGCCCCGCTGAGCCTGCCAGGTCTGTGGGCTGGGCGGGCCGGGGAGGGCACCGGGGTCATGGAAAGTGGCAAGGTCACAGCAACCCCCTAGTCTAACCCACACCCCACAGAAGACGGCCTCTCCTTCCCCCAAAGCCTCTGTTTGCTGAAATGTCACTCTCCAGAGAGTTTTTCATTTTAATGACAGTTCTGAGATATAATTTATATACCTACTGCAAAATTCACTCTTGAAAAACTGGCTGGGCCCAGTGGCTAACACCTGTAATGCTAGCACTTTAGGAGGCCGAGGCGGGAGGATCACCTGAGCTCAGGAGTTTGAGACCAACGTGGCCAACATGTTGAAACCCCATCTCCACTAAAAATACAAAAGATTAGCTGAGTGTGGTGGCATGTGCCTGTAATCTCAGCTACTCGGGAGGCTGAGGCAGGAGAATCCCTTGAACCTGGGAAGCGGAGGTTGCAGTGAGCCAAGATCACACCACTGCACTCCAGCCTGGGGGGACAGAGCAAGACTCCATCTAAAAAAAAAAAAAAAACGTACTATTCAGTGATTTCTAGTATATTTGCAGGATGTACAACCATTGCCACTGGCTAAGGCTGGAATGTTTTCATTCCCCTGAAAAAGAAACCCTGTACCCATTAGCAGCCACTGCCTATCCCCCGACCCCAGGCCTGAGCAGCCACTAACCCACTAACCTGCTTCCTGTCTCGGGATTTCACAATGCTGGGTGTTTCATGCGTACGGCACCACACAGTGCGTGAGGCTTTGTGTCTGGCTTCCGTCGCTCAGCCTGGGGTTCCAGGTTCATCCACATTGCAGTGTGCATCAGTGCTTCAGTCATTCTGCCTTATGGCTGATAATGTTTTCTTTTTCTTTTTCTTTCTTTTTTTCTTTTGAGACGGAGTTTCGCTCTTTTTTCTTTTCTTTTTTTTTGGAGTCTCGCTCTGTCGCCCAGGCTGGAGTGCAGTGGTACGATCTTGGCTCACTGCAAGCTCCGCCTCCCGGGTTCATGCCATTCTCTGCATCAGCCTCCCGAGTAGCTGGGACTACAGGCGCCTGCCACCACGCCCGGCTAACTTTTTGTATCTTTAGTAGAGACGGGATTTCACCGTAGCCAGGATGGTCTCGATCTCCTGATGTTGTGATCCGCCTGCCTCGGCCTCCCAAAGTGCTGGGATTACAGGCGTGAGCCACAGCGCCTGGCAGAGTTTCGCTCTTGTTGTCTAGGCTGGAGCGCAATGGCGTGATCTCGGCTCGCTGGAACCTCTGCCGCCCAGGTTCAAGCCATCCTGCCTCAGCTTCCTGAGTAGCTGGGATTACAGGTGCCTGCCACCACCCGGCTAATTTTTGTATTTTTAGTAGAGATGGGGTTTCGCCATGTTGCCCAGGCTGGTCTTGAACTCCTGACCTCAGGTGATCCGCCTGTCTCGGCCTCCCAAAGTGCTGGGATTACAGGCGTGAGCCACAGCGCCTGGCAGAGTTTCGCTCTTGTTGTCTAGGCTGGAGCGCAATGGCGTGATCTCGGCTCGCTGGAACCTCTGCCGCCCAGGTTCAAGCCATCCTGCCTCAGCTTCCTGAGTAGCTGGGATTACAGGTGCCTGCCACCACCCGGCTAATTTTTGTATTTTTAGTAGAGATGGGGTTTCGCCATGTTGCCCAGGCTGGTCTTGAACTCCTGACCTCAGGTGATCCACCTACCTCGGCCTCCCAATGTGTTGGGATTACAGGCATGAGCCACTGCGCCTGGCTGGTGACGTTTTCTTGTATGGATTTACTGCATTTTGCTTATCCATTGCTCTGTCGATAGATTTTGGGTTGTTTCTACTTTTTGGCTACTGTGAATAATGCTGATGTATTTCACTTTTTTGTGTGGACCTAGGTTTTGAGTTCTTTTGGGCAGATATCTAGGAATGGAATTGCTGGGCCATGTGATAACTCTGTTTTCCCTTTTGAGAAACTACTAGACTGTTTTCGAAGTAGCTGTACCATTTTATGTTCCTGCTGGTATTGTGCGAGAGTCCCAGGTTCTCCACGTCATCAGCAGTACTTGTTCTCTGCCTTCATGATTCTAGCTGTCCTGGGAGCGTGAGGTGGTGTCTCACTCTGGTTCTGATTGGCATTTCCCTGGGCCAAGGACGTTGAGTGTGGTTTCTTGTGCTTATTGGCTATTTGTAGACTTGTAGAAATGTCTTTTCAGATGCTTTGCACACTTAATTGGGTCATTTGTGCCCAAGTGTCTCTTTGGTGATCTAGGTGTTTATTTGGGTGAAGCAAATGCCTGTTAAATACCTGGTCCCTCAGTTGGGCCTCACAGGCCTGGGGCGGACATAGCTGTCCCCCTCGTGGTGGGTGAGGCCAGGCCCTGAGAAGCTGCGCCTCCAAGCACAAGGGAGCCTTTGGAGGTGGACACATCTTGGTTTGCTTCTTGGCTTTGGCCTGAACTCTGTCTAACCTTGGGCGAGTCACCTAACTTCCGTGAGCCTCCACTGTCCCAGCTGTGCCCACCTCCCAGGGCTTCTCAGAGCCGCATAAGTGACCAGCACTTTGCAGTGTGTTGGCGGCTGACTTGGCAGGGAGGAAACTCACACCCTCTCCAGTGGCACACAGCCAGCCAGCCTGCCCGAAAGCTAGGACCAGACCAGGCGGCGTGGCTCCCAATCTGGGCCTCCGTCTGCCTCACTTCCCTGCCTCCAGATGAGCAGCCACTGCTGTGTGGGGCCCTGTCCCGACAGCCCCTCACTTTGGTCTCACTGGGTTCAAGGGCCTCCAAACATTACTAAGTCATAGGCCTGGCCTGGCCTCTCTGACTTAGCCAGGGATCCTGCCTGTCTCTCCTGGAGGTGCTTGGCTGCAATGGAGCCTCCTGAAGGCCAAGCCCCACCTCTCCTCTCTGCCACCCCACTCCCTGCCCTACCCCTTCCCGTCTGAGCCCACCTGTCTTACCTCTTTCCCTTGATCTTTCAGACAAAATGGAAGCACAGCTGGGCTACATGGATGAGAAGGACCCGGGGATGCAGAAGCCAAAGAAGCCCCTAGAAGTCCAGGTGTGGAACGTGCTGGTGTCTGGGTCTGTGGTGTATGTGGGGTGGAGGTTGGGTCTGGGGACCTTCTCAGGCCCTGCACAGCAAGGTGGAACCCAGGCCTCCTGGCTCCCTTTTCGGGGCTCTGAGTCCGGAGGAGCAGACTGGGAACAAGCAACGGGAGCCAGGAGACTGGGTTCGCAGCCCAGCGCACATTCCCCGCCCTCTGTTCCTGGTAAGGCCCCAGGCCCTGCAGTTCTCCTGGCTTCCCCTCTGCAGGCCCTTCCAGCTGCCTTGGACAGAGTGGAGGGCGAGGACAAGCACGAGAGCCCAGCCAGCAAGGAGAGAGCCCGAGAGGAGCGGCCAGAGGAGACGGAGAAGGCCCCGCCCTCCCCGGAGCAGCTGCTGAGAGGTTGGGCTTCCTGCAGTCTACCCACCCCAGTGCCATGTCTGGCCTCAGCAGGCCTGGGTTCAGAGAAGGGCAGGTGGCTGTACTTCAGCTCATTTCTGCCTGGCAGAGAGGTAGACTCCAGCCCTGTGCAGGCCCCCTGGTGAGGGGAGGCCAGGAGCTCAGGCCTCTATATATGGACTTAATGGACTTTAACTTTTTTTTTTTTTTTTTAGGAGAAAGGGTTTCACTCTGTCACCGAGGCTGGAATGCTGTGGTATGATCTCGGCTCACTGCAGCCTCCGCCTCCCGGGTTCAAGTAATTCTTGTGCCTCAGTCTCCCCAGTAGCTGGGACAACAGGCGTGCACCACCACACCCAGCTAATTTTATTTTTAGTAGAGACGGGGTTTCATCATGTTGGCCAGGATGGTCT
>NW_012098654.1:526574-530252 GCF_000951045.1 Mandrillus leucophaeus | reverse complement strand
GCTGAGTGCAAGCGATCTTTCCACCTCAGCCTCCCGAGTAGCTGGGACTACAGGTGCACATGCTGACACATTGGCTAATTTTTGTATTTTTTTTGTAGAGACGGGGTTTTGCCATGTTGCCCAGGCTGGTCTTGAACCCCTGTACTCAAGCGATCCTCCCACCTTGACCTGCCAGAGTGCTGGGATTACAGGCAGTACTTCATTTCTTTTTATGCCCAAATAATATTCCATTGTGTGGCTCTACTATGTTTTGTTTATCCATTCATAGTGATACATATTTGAGTTGTTTCCACTTTTTGGCTACTGTACATATTTGTGTACACATTTTTTTTTGTGTGTGGGTATAGATTTTCAGTTCTCTTGGGTATATATCTAGGAGTAGAATTGCTGGGTCATATGGTAATTCTCTGTACCATTTTGAGAAACTGCTGAATTATTTTCCATGTGTATTGCATCAGTTCACATTCTTACCAGCATGTGTGAGGGTTCCAGTTTCTTCACATACTTGCCAATACTTGTTATTATCTGTTTTTTTGTTTTTGTTTTTGTTTTTGAGACGGATTCTCACTCCGTCGCCCAGGCTGGAGTGCAGTGGCCGGATCTCAGCTCACTGCAAGCTCCGCCTCCCGGGTTTACGCCATTCTCCTGCCTCAGCCTCCCGAGTAGCTGGGACTACAGGCGCCTGCCACCACGCCTGGCTAATTTTTTGTATTTTTTTTTTTGGTAGAGACGGGGTTTCACTGTGTTAACCAGGATGGTCTCGATCTCCTGACCTCATGATCCACCCGTCTTGGCCTCCCAAAGTGCTGGGATTACAGGCTTGAGCCACCACGCCCGGCCTATTATCTGTTTTTTTGAGTATAGTCACCCTAGTGGGTGAGAAGTGGTATGTCATTGTCATTTTGATTTGAGTTTCCTTTGTGTATAAAGATGGTGAATATTTTTTCATGTGATTATGGCTCATTTGTATATGATTTGTTGAAGAAATGTCTTTTCAGATCCTTCATCTATTTTAAAATTGGATTTTTAAAAAATTATTGAGTTGTAAGAGTTCTTTTTAAATTAATTAATACTTTTAGAGACAGGGTCTTACTATGTTGCCTAGGAGGGCTTTACCTGGGCCCAAGTAATTCTCTAGCATTAGACTTTTGAGTAGCTAGGATCACAGGCGTGTACCACTGTGCCTGGCTTGTATGAGTTCTTTATATAGATTCGTGTTCCTCATCAGATACATGATTTACAAATATTTTCTTTCATTTCTTCACTTTTAATCTCTTTGTAATGTTTTAGGTCTCTTTTAGACAGTGTATAGAGGATTCATCATTTAAAAATCTAATTATAGGGTCCCTATCTTTTAGCTGGCTAGTTTAATCTCTTTACATTTATTGTAATAACTAGGTATGTGGATGGGTTTCTACTGTCTTATTTTGTACTTTATATATTATCCTTTTTTCTCCTTTTTCCTCTTTTCCTGACATCTCTTGGATTGATCAAATTTTCTTTATATTTTGTCTTTTCCCCCTCAACTTATTTGGAAGGTTTATAGTCAGTTTCATTCTGTACTCTTACATTTTTTTTTTTTTTTGAGACAGAGTCTCGCTCTGTCACCCAGGCTGGAGTGCAGTGGCGCGATCTTGTCTCACTGCAAGCTCAGCCTCCCGGGTTCACGCCGTTCTCCTGCCTCAGCTTCCCAAGAAGCTGGGACTACAGGCCTCCGCCACCACGCCCGGCTAATTTTTTTTTTTGTATTTTTAGTAGAGATGGGGTTTCACTGTGTTCACCAGGATGGTCTCGATCTCCTGACCTCGTGATCCGTCCACCTTGGCCTCCCAAAGTGCTGGGATTACAGGCGTGAGCCACCGCGCCCGGCCTGTACTCTTACATTTTTAACATGTATCCCTCTGAGTAATATGAGGACTTTAGATAGCTTTAGCTCTAACTCACTTCCCTTTCATCTGCCACATTGCTGTTGCCCAGTATTTTAGTTTCAGTTTGTTTTTACTTTCCCAAATTTGTTGTTACGCTTATTTCTAAATCTTTAATCCTTTTTTAGATCTTCTCACATTCTTACCAGTTTGTGTTTGCTTATTTGTTCATCATTGCTTCATTCAAAGTCCTTCCTAAAGTACACCTTTAATGGTGCTTTCAGCAGTTTTTTGGGGAATGGTTAATTCTCTCATTGTTATTTTTCTTTTACTCTTGAATAGTTAGTACAGTTGAAGATGGGATAGGGATCTTCCCTCAGCACTTTGCAGATATTCTTCCCTTTTTATTTGGCATTCATTATGCTGAAAAGGCTGCTGAGAAGCTGAGAAGGCTGCTGTTGGTGTAATTGTTGCTCCTGTGTAGGAAATTTGTCATTTCTGTCTTTTCTCACATTGAAAGACTGCTTTTAAGACATTCTCTTTGTCTTTGGTGATATGTAGCTTCACTACAATGGAGGATATTTTTTGTTTTGTTTTTAGAGTGAAGTTTTTGTTTATCTTGTGTGTGACTCACTGTGATTCTTAAAGCTGAATATTTATGTCCTGCATCAATTATGGGAAAACTCTCAGTCATTCTCTCTTTGAATATTTTCTTTGTCCTCATTATGTTTATTTTCTCCCTCTGGAATTCCTATTACTCATTGATTGGTTCATTCATCCAACAAACGTATATATATACACATGCATATATATATATAGAGAGAGAGAGAGCCTGCTGAGTGTCAGATGCTGTCCCAGGCACTGGGGACACAAGCAATGAACCAAAACAGCTGAAAGCTTCATTCCGTGGAGTTTGTATTCCAGTGGGGAACACAGGCAATCAACAATAAGCAGAAATACATGTTGTTCAACCACAGACTCCAAATGCTATGAAGAAGAACGCAGAGTACAAGGTTAGCAAAAGATGGGTGCTGATACATTTTCATATCTCTTGCTTCTTTTTTGTTATCTATTTCTCTGCCAGGCTTTTTGACTAATCCTCAGATCCAGCTTCCATGTATATTTTCTTTGCACAGCTGTGTTTTAAAACCTTCCCATTTGTATTATTTTGCATGGCTGTGTCACAAATTACTGCAAACGTAGCGGCTTAAAACAGCACTCACCATGAGCTCGCAGTTGTGTAGGTCCGACGCCTGGCGTGGTGTAACTGGGTGTTCTGCTTAGGATGTCACAAGATTCAGGACATCAAAGTATCGACTAGGTTGAGTTCTCGTCTGGAGGCCCTGGGGTAAAGTCCACATCTGTGCTCACTCTTTGTTGTTGGCAGATTTCAGTTCCTTGAGGCTGGAGGACTGAGGTCCCGTTTCCTTGCTGGCTGTCAGCTGGGTCCATTTTCAGCACCTGGAAGCCACCACATTCCTGCCATGTAGCCTAGTCTGCCTTCAAGCCAGCAGTGGTGAACAGAAACCCTCCCATGCTTCGAATCTCTGACTTCCTTTTCTGTGACCAGCCAGCGAAAAGGGCTCGTGTGGTCGGGTTAGGTCTCCTCAGGTCATCTCCCTGTTTAAAGGTCACCCGTGCCACAAAACGGAACCTGCTCTGGGGGGTCGAGTCCATCCTCTTCACCTTCCAGGGGATTTTGCAGGGCGTGGACACCAAGGGCCGGAAGTCTTAGAGCACATCTTAGAATTCTGCAATCAAAATGTTAATGATTGTGGTATTTCCTTTCCTTTCCTTTTTTTTTTTTTTTTTT
>NW_012098654.1:521761-522594 GCF_000951045.1 Mandrillus leucophaeus | reverse complement strand
CCCGGCCTATTATCTGTTTTTTTGAGTATAGTCACCCTAGTGGGTGAGAAGTGGTATGTCATTGTCATTTTGATTTGAGTTTCCTTTGTGTATAAAGATGGTGAATATTTTTTCATGTGATTATGGCTCATTTGTATATGATTTGTTGAAGAAATGTCTTTTCAGATCCTTCATCTATTTTAAAATTGGATTTTTAAAAAATTATTGAGTTGTAAGAGTTCTTTTTAAATTAATTAATACTTTTAGAGACAGGGTCTTACTATGTTGCCTAGGAGGGCTTTACCTGGGCCCAAGTAATTCTCTAGCATTAGACTTTTGAGTAGCTAGGATCACAGGCGTGTACCACTGTGCCTGGCTTGTATGAGTTCTTTATATAGATTCGTGTTCCTCATCAGATACATGATTTACAAATATTTTCTTTCATTTCTTCACTTTTAATCTCTTTGTAATGTTTTAGGTCTCTTTTAGACAGTGTATAGAGGATTCATCATTTAAAAATCTAATTATAGGGTCCCTATCTTTTAGCTGGCTAGTTTAATCTCTTTACATTTATTGTAATAACTAGGTATGTGGATGGGTTTCTACTGTCTTATTTTGTACTTTATATATTATCCTTTTTTCTCCTTTTTCCTCTTTTCCTGACATCTCTTGGATTGATCAAATTTTCTTTATATTTTGTCTTTTCCCCCTCAACTTATTTGGAAGGTTTATAGTCAGTTTCATTCTGTACTCTTACATTTTTTTTTTTTTTTTGAGACAGAGTCTCGCTCTGTCACCCAGGCTGGAGTGCAGTGGCGCGATCTTGTCTCACTGCAAGCTCAGCCTCCCGGGTT
>NW_012098654.1:514084-515081 GCF_000951045.1 Mandrillus leucophaeus | reverse complement strand
TCCCAAAGTGCTGAGATTACAGGTGTGAGCCACCGTGCCCGGCCTTTTTCTTTTTTTTTGAGATGGAGTCTCATTCTGTGGCCTAGGCTGGAGTGTAGTGGTGCGATCTCAGCTCACTGCAACCTCTGCCTCCCGGATTCAAGTGATTCTTCTGCCTCAGCCTCCTGAGTAGCTGGGACTACAGGCATGTGCCACCACGCTTGGCTAGTTTTTGTAATTTTAGTAGAGACGGGGTTTCGCCATGTTGGCCAGGCTGGTCTCAAGCTCCTGGCCTCAAGGCCTTGGCCTCCCAAAGTGCTGGGATTACAGGCGTGAGCCACCATGCCTGGCCCCAGATTTTCCTCTTGTAAGCATACCAGTCATTGAATTTAGGGCACACCCTAATGCAGTGTGACCCTTTCTTGATTACATCTGCAAGTACTCTCGTTTCCAAAAAAGGTTCCCATTCACGGGTGCTGGGGGCAGGACTTAAACGTATGCACCCCAGGTTGTTGGGGTGAAGAGTTAACCCTCTGAAGCCCCAGGGCTGTGTCTGGTGCACCCAGGGCACCTGTCAGTGTCTGCTGATACTGTCACTGTTGTGTCATCAATATGTTCATCGTGTAGCCTGGCTTAAGGACTTGCCTGAGAGCATACAGCCAGGATACTGATCTCTGGGCTGGCCCCTCCCTCTGCCTGAGCTGCCTCCCCCTATGGCCCCACCTCTTCTAATGGCCGGGTTTGCCCTTAACGGTGCCCCACCCAGGCACGGCTACGCCCGCTGGCAGGACATCCAGAATGACCCGCGGTACATGATCCTCAACGAGCCCTTCAAGTCTGAGATCCACAAGGGCAACTACCTGGAGATGAAGAACAAGTTCCTGGCCCGCAGGTTTAAGGTCAGTCTTCTGAAGGGCCAGGGGCTGCAGGGGCGGGGAGGGACGGGTGTCAGGAGGGCCCTCCCAAAGGCAAAGGAATTAAAGAACAGCAACCCCTCCGCATGTAGCTGGGTCACACG
>NW_012098654.1:508871-511449 GCF_000951045.1 Mandrillus leucophaeus | reverse complement strand
CCCGGATTCAACTGATTCTCCTGCCTCAGCCTCCTGAGTAGCTGGGATTACAGGCACCTGCCACCATGCCTAATTTTTGTATTTTTAGTAGAGACAGGATTTCACCGTGTTGTTCAGGCTGGTCTCAAACTCCTGACCTCAAGTGATCCACCCACATTTCTAGAAATTTTATCTGTTGTTTTTTTTTTTTTCTCTAGTTTTGAGGGAGTCTTATTCTTTCCCTGTGGATTCTCTTCCTTCTTTTTCTTTTTTCTCTGTCTTTGGTCACTCTGGACATACTTATTTTAGAGCAAGTGTTTTCAACCTGTGTGGCCCGTGGGCCAAATGTGGCCCAGGATGGCTTTGAATGCGGATCATCACGAATTCGTAAACTTTCTTAAAACATTTTGTATCTTTTTTTGTGATATATATATGTGTGTGTGTATGTGTGTATGTATATATATTATATATGTATTAGCTCATCAGCTGTCGTCAGTGTTTAGTGTATTTTATGTGTGGCCCAAGACGGCTCTTCCAGTGTGGACCAGGGAAGCCAAAAGATGGGACACCCCTGTTTGAGAGTCTCTGATGTTGTCCTGTTACCCTCAGGTGCTTGTCTGCCTCCTGTGTGTCGGCTGCTGGGGGACCATTGTTTTCAGGGTTTGGGTTGGGTGCATCCTCATCAGGGGTTGTGATTTTTATCTGTAGGAGCTCCGTGTCCTCTGGGGGGTGGGAGTGTCCTTTCTCTTTCATTTCCGGAGGCTCAGGCCGGGAGGTTTCATGGGCAGTCTCCCTCTGGGAGCAGCTTTGTGATGCTGCCTCTGCCTCGGGTGGTCCAGTTCAGCTCCCACACCCATGAGGATGAGTGGCATTAGCGACTGCACCTGGCCGAGGGGAGCTCTTTTTGGTGGCACCTGTTGGACTCTGCAGAACGTACTGATGGACAAGGTTCTATGGGTGGAAAGCCACCAGCCCAGAGTCCTCTCTGCTTTCTGGGACCCCACCCCACGCTGCGAACCCTCTTTTTCTTGCAGAGGAGGCGCTTCCTGAGAAGGAGAAGATCCTGGACAAGCTGGAACTGAGCTTGATCCACAGCAGAGGGGACGGTTCTGAACTCAGGCCAGGTCTGGGGCTCTTCTGTGTTCTCTACCTGTGCCTCATGGTCCCTGAGGGTGCCCTCTGGACACTATTCAGCCTCCCACAGTCTCCCAGGCACTGGCCCCTTGGCCCCAGGCCTGATTGGAGCTGGCAGGTGGGAGCCTGGATTCACCAGCACCTCACAGCCAGGGCTGGGGACAGACTCGCCGCTCCTGTCTCCTGAGCGCTGCTGTGCCCCAGCCGCTGAGTGAGAGGAGAGCTGGTCATAGAGCCTGGCCTGGGGGATTTGGGGCTCCGTTGGAAGCTTTGCGTACCTCTAGGCACTGGAATGTTCTGGAACAGTTGTCCTCAGATCAGCCCCCTCAGGCAGCTCTGTGTCTTTGAACTTGAGCTGTACTTTTCACAGCGCGCTCCTGTCCTGCTCCTGGGTGGTCCTTATGTGGTCGGGGAGGAGCGCTAGGGCCTGGAGCTAAGCCTCCCTGCCCAGGACAGAGAGAGGGACCGTTGGCTTGTTTAAGACCCTTCTGGGTCAGCGAGCCCCCTGAGGACAAGGGGATGTATTCTACTTGTGTCCTGGGTCCCCAGTGCTTGGCAGAGAGAGGCCCGTGGGCACTGCTTTTTGAATGGATGAAAGAACATGATCTGTCCCCGGCAGATGACACCAAGGCTGAGGAGAAGGAGCCCATTGAAACACAGCAAAATGGTGACAAAGAGGAAGATGACGAGGGGAAGAAGGAGGACAAGAAGGGGAAATTCAAGTTCATGTTCAACATCGCAGATGGGGGCTTCACAGGTATTGGGGTTGGAGGAAGGGCGGAGAGCTGAGGCTTCCTGACTGTGGGTCCCAGGAGTCTAGATAAAGTTACCCAGTGGCAATTTTATACTAGAGTGTGACTGGTTGATAGAAGTCCATTGTGTAACCTTTCTTAGCAACACTGGAACACTGGACCTCTGGGGGTGGAGGCAGTGGCAAGTAGGGAGGGAGTGGCTCTCCAAGCCTGCCTCTGTGTGAAAGCCGGGGCACTTCTCATCCTGCTCACCTTGGCTTGTTTCCCAGAGTTGCACACGTTGTGGCAGAACGAGGAGCGGGCTGCTGTGTCCTCGGGGAAAATCTACGACATCTGGCACCGGCGCCACGACTACTGGCTGCTGGCGGGCATCGTGACGTATCCTTGGCCAGGCTGGGCTGGGCAGGCACTTGCCTGTTCCTCTGTGGACCTTGGGGAGAGCCCTCTGAGGGCTCCAGGGAAGCCTTCCTTGCTCTTCCTCAATCTTCCTGGTTTCTGGTGGTGGCTAGAAATCCCTGGCATTGCTGCGTCGCCCGCTCTCCACCTCTGTCATCACAGCTTCTTCCTTGTGTGTCTGTCTGGGTCCACATTTCCCTTTTTTTTTTTTGAGATAGAGTTTCACTCTGTCGCCCAGGCTGGAGTGCAGTGGCTTGATCTCGGCTCACTGCAACTGCCGCCTCCCGTGTTCAGGTGATTCTCCTGCCTCAGCCTCC
>NW_012098654.1:500911-503426 GCF_000951045.1 Mandrillus leucophaeus | reverse complement strand
CTGGCAAATCAGGCCTGGCCACAGTCAGCCCCGTCTCATCCCTCCATCTCTCCACCCCTCCATCCCTCCATCATCCCTCCATCCCTCCATCCCTCCATCATCCCTCCATCCCTCCATCCCTCCATCATCCCTCCATCATCCCTCCATCACCCATCCCTCCACTATCCCTTCATCCCTCCATCCCTATATCTCTCCATCATCCCTCCATCCCTCCATCTTCCTTCCATCCCTCCCTTCATTGTTCCATCATCCCTCCATCCCTCCATCTCTCCATCATCCTTCATCATCCCTCATCCCTCTATTATCCCTCCATCATCCCATCATCACTTCATCATCCCTACATCCTTTTTTCTCTCCATCATCCCTTCATCATCCCTACATCCCTCCATCTCTCCACCCCTCCATCCCTCCACCCCTCCATCCCTCCATCATCCTTCCATCCCTCCATCATCCCTCCATGCCTCTGTCCTTCCACTCCTCCATCCCACCATCTCTCTATCCTTCCACTCCTCCATCCCTCCATCCCTCTATTCTTCCACTCCACTCCTCCATCCCTCATCCCTCCATCATCCCTCATCCCTCCATCCTTCTACCCCTAGATGAAGAACAAGTTCCTGGCCCGCAGGTTTAAGGTCAGTCTTCTGAAGGGCCAGGGGCTGCAGGGGCGGGGAGGGACGGGTGTCAGGAGGGCCCTCCCAAAGGCAAAGGAATTAAAGAACAGCAACCCCTCCGCATGTAGCTGGGTCACACGGCCATGAAGCAGTCAGCAAGTCCATCGACTAACAATGGTGGATCCTTGCTCAGGCACTGGCCCCACTGGGGAGTATCTGCCTCCTTGGGGTGATGAGGTACAGAGAACCCAGCTTGGTGACAGCTCCAAGGGTTGGCCACCACCAGGCCAGGGCGGGCGGCAGATGGCAGTACGTCTCCTTTCCCTCCTTTCTGCCGGGAGCCTTGGCATGGGGCGGGCGCTGGTGGAGGACGGAGGGTAGCCGTTCAGGGGGAGGGGCCGGGCCGACGCTGCCCCCTATCCCCAGCTGCTGGAGCAGGCGCTGGTCATTGAGGAGCAGCTCCGGAGGGCCGCGTACCTGAACATGACCCAGGACCCCAACCACCCCGCCATGGCCCTCAACGCCCGCCTGGCTGAAGTGGAGTGCCTTGCCGAGAGCCACCAGCACCTGTCCAAGGAGTCCCTTGCTGGGAACAAGCCTGCCAATGCCGTCCTGCACAAGGGTGAGCGAGCCCTGCCCCCCGCGGGGTGGCCCCCGCAACCTTCCTCCTGCCCAGCCAGTGCTCTTGGCTGTAGATGAGGGCGCTGATGGGGTAGGGGCTGGGGACAGATGTCAGCCCAGAGGGCGGTGGACTTCTGGGCCAAGATGGGACAGTCCTATCATCAGATCCCTCATCGCCCCGGAGGGAAACTGAGGCTGCTTGCTTCTCCAGCCTGTTCCTCAAGCCTGCTCTGTGCAGGCCCTGACCCAGGCTAGTGACACACAAAACCATGAAACTGTAAAGGCCTCTGAGTCCTGACAGCGTGCCTTAAATGCATTGTGTCTTTAGCCCGGGTGATACCCATCAGCCTGGAGCCTTCTCATTGGCCCTGTGCGTGTTGGGGAAGTAGTTTGCCCAAGATCTCCCGCGATTCAGACCTTTGGTGCTGGCTGCACATCTCTGCCTGTGGTCACGGGGCACAGTTCTGCCTTCGGGGCTCCCAGCTGGCTGGGGGAGGGAGTGGCCCTGTGGTGAGAGTTGCTGGACCCATCCCCGTGCCTTGCAGCCCTCCTTGGTGTACTCCGACCCTGTGCCTAGCGGGGCCTGGGGCTGCAGGCCTCCCTGAGGACTCTTAGGAGGGAAGCTTCTGGCTGGCTCATCTGCAGCCCGTGGCCCCTGCCCAGCCCAGAGGGGCTCCTGGGAGGAGTTCTTTGGAAGCTTCTGCTGTGTCCCCCACTTGGCAATGCTGCCTGGCAGCTTGGGAGGGCCTGGTGCAGAGCACCTCCTGGTGCCCAGTTCTGGGCGAGTGCAGTCATACACCCTTGCAAATAAGACCCAGCTCTCAGGCTGCCTCCCCTGGCATAGCTCTTCATCCCTCCATCCCTCCATCATCCCTCCATGCCTCTGTCCTTCCACCCCTCCATCCCTCCGTTCCTCTGTTCTTTCACCCCTCCATCCCTCATCCTTCCATCATCCCTCATCCCTCCATTCCTCTATTCTTTCACCCCTCCATCCCTCATCCCTCCATCATCCCTCATCCCTCCATCCTTCCACACCTCCATCCTTCCATCCCTCCATCATTCCTCCATGCCTCCGTCCTTCCATCCCTCCATCTCTCCATCATTCCTCTGTTCCTTCATCATCCCTCCATTCCTCCATCCTTCCACTCCTTCATCCTTCTATCCCTCCATCGTCCCTCCATATCTCTGTCCTTCCATCCTTCCATCCCTCCATCATCCCTCCATGCCTCTGTCCTTCCACTCCTCCATCCCTCCATCCCTCTATCCTTCCACTCCACTCCTCC
>NW_012098654.1:495027-498411 GCF_000951045.1 Mandrillus leucophaeus | reverse complement strand
TCTCCATCATTCCTCCATCTCTCCATCATTCCTTCATTATCCCTCCATCCCTCCATCATCCCTCCATCTCTCCACCCTTCCATCCCACCATCATCCCTTCATCTCTCCATCATCCCTTCATTATCCCTCCATCATTCCTCCATCTTCCCTCCATTATCCCTATATGATCTCTCCATCCCTCCATCCTTCCACCTCTCCATTCTTCCATCCCTCCATCCCTCCATCCCTCCATCACTCCATCATCCCATCATCCCTCCATCCCTCCATCTTCCCTCCATCCCTCCATTATCCCTCCATTATTCCTCTGTTATCCCTACATTATCCCTCCATCCCTCCATCCTTCCACCCCTCCATTCATCCATCCTTCCACCCCTCAATACCTCCATCATCCTTCCATCTCTCCCATCATTCCATCTCTCCATCTTCCTTCCATTCCTCCATCTTCCCTCCATTATCCCTCCATCATCCCTCCATCCCTCCACTCCTCTATCCCTCCACCTCTCCATCCCTCCATCCCTCCACCCTTCCATCCCTCCATCCCTCCACCCCTCCATCCTTCCACCCTTCCATCCCTCCATCCCTCCATCCTTCCACCCCTCCATTCGTCCATCCTTCCACCCCTCCATTCCATCATCCTTCTATCTCTCCATCATTCCTCCATGCCTCCATCTTCCTTCCATTTCTGTCTTCCCTCCATTATCCCTCCATCATCCCTCCATCTTTCCACCCCTCCATCCCTCCATCCCTCCACTCCTCCATCTTTCCATCCCTCCATCCCTCCATCCCTCCACCCTTCCACCCCTCCATCTCTCCATCCCTCCACCCTTCCATTCCTCCATCCTTCTACCCCTCCATCCCTCCACTCCTCCATCCCTCCATCCCTCCATCCCTCCACCCTTCAACCCCCCATCCCTCCACCCTTCCACCCCTCCATCTCTCCATCCCTCCACCTTTCCATTCCTCCATCCTTCCATCCCTCCATCCCTTCACCCCTCCATCCCTCCATCCTGCCATCCCTCTGCCTCCCACCACAGTCCTGAACCAGCTGGAGGAGCTGCTGAGCGACATGAAGGCGGACGTGACCCGGCTGCCATCCATGCTGTCCCGCATCCCCCCGGTGGCCGCCCGGCTGCAGATGTCGGAGCGCAGCATCCTGAGCCGCCTGACCAACCGCGCCGGGGACCCCACCATCCAGCAGGTCAGGCTCGGCCTGTGTGCCCCGGCCCGACCCCCTGGCGTGCCCCTGGGTGGAGGCTGGGTGGGGGGCCTGAGACCACCTGTGAAGCTGGGTCCTTGCCTCCAGGGCGCTTTCGGCTCCTCCCAGATGTACAGCAACAACTTTGGGCCCAACTTCCGGGGCCCTGGACCGGGAGGGATTGTCAACTACAACCAGATGCCCCTGGGGCCCTATGTGACCGGTAGGTGCCCGTCCGCTCCGGGCAGCATGCACACGGGTGCCCGCCGGGCCCGGCCTGCCTGCTGCTGCCGACGCCAGGCAAGCCCGGTCTCCTCTTTTTTTGACAGATATCTAGCCGTCCCCGAGACTTCCCTGTGTTGCAGCGCTCTTTTCCAGCTGAGGTGAGGGCTGCTGGGTGCTGCTCTTCGTCCCTGCCGCCCCATTGCTGGCAAATCAGGCCTGGCCACAGTCAGCCCCGTCCCTGCACTTGACTCCCGTCCCTAAGTCCTGAAGCTTTTATTGCCTCCGGCGGCTTCGAGAGTCACCACCTGCCTGGAGCCCCTCTACCTTGCCCCCTTGGCCCTGGGACCACCTTGTGGCCCATGTGTCTGTCCACTGGGAGGCTGGGGTGGCAGGACGTGAAGGGGTCGGCGGACTTGGGTGAGCTCCTGTGTGTACACGTGTGTTCTCATTTGCACACGTGTTCCCAGCGCAAGTCAGAGACTGCTGCCCCTGCGTGGAGCCCTGTCCTGCCCCTGCTGTCCTGCTGGTGGCGGACATCACATCTTGTCTCACACCCTCACTCCCTGCCCAGGACCAGGAGGGTGGCTGAAGGTTTTATGGGGGTTGTTGGCCAAGAGAGGGGGCTTATTTCATAGAGACTGCCAGTTCACTCTGGCCTTCTTCTCTGGAGCCAGCAGCCTCCACCACATTGTGTCTGTCCCTGTGGGAACTGTGTCTTGCTGGTGGAGGCTCCAGAGGGGTTTCCTGACTGGCTGCCCCTGCCCGCTGCTGCTTCCTGGGTGCTCTCAGAACTTTGGGTGTAGCTCATGGTCTGGCCCGGCAGCCTGTGGCTGGGAGGTCGTGGCTGGGGGTCCCGATCATAGTTGATTGTGATAGGCGGAGAAGCTGCTGTAGGCTGTTGGGTGCCACCCTGTTGCCCCCTATAACTGCCCACCTGCTTAACCTACTGATTTGCCTTTTGCAGCCACGCCTGCCGGGCCACATGCCCGACCCCCATGGGAGAGAAAAGCTGCCGCCTTTTTAGGAGCCAGCGCCACCTTGGGACAAAAAGGGAAACCGAGTCATGCCATCACATGGAGGACGAGGCCCAGCCCGGCTGGGCCAGAGCCCAGAAGTGCCACCTCATCATAATTCAAGTGTTCTTCCATACAGCGTTGCCCCCACAACCACGCCGGACGTGCTCCCTCGCCACCTTTTCCAGATGACTTCTTAGAAGAGATTTCATTTATTTGTACATCTTTTGCACTTTCCTATTGAAGACTTGAACACGTTTGTCTTGATAAAAGTTGGATGACGTATGGAAGATTCGAACCTGCAGCACTGACGTCTCTTTACCGATGGGTTCCAGACCCAAGGTAGCCCTGGCACTGCCCTGTGGACTCGGCCCAGCTGGGGAGGACACGGCGCCCGGTGCCCTGGGAGCCCTCAGCGTCCCCTGCCTGTCCTGTCTGCACCTGTGTGACTGCCCCTTGTGCTTCAGCCCCCTGCCCACTTGGAGCCTCCCAACACCAGAGAGGACAGGTTTGGGGAGCCCCTGTCCAGCCCAATGGTGAGACCCTGGCTGACATTTCCCCTCCTTCCTACCAAGGCTGGTGGCCGCCAGGTGTTTGCTCTCTCCTTGCGGGGAGGAGGATCCTCTGCCAGCAGGTGTCTGTCCCCGGCCCAGCGTGTCTTGAAGGCCCTGAACTCTGTTACCAGTGGGGGGCCTGTGGCCCCGGCTCTTCATGGCGGGCAGAAGCGTGTGATCCCCGGAGGGTGGGCTGGGGAGGACCAGCACTTGCCTCGGAGCCATTGCTGCGTTTGGGGTTTGCCTTTTTCCAGAGGTGTGGTTAAGGGCAGTGATAGCTGGCGCCCCAGCAAGGAGGGTCATGGGCCCTGAGCTGGTCCAGGAGACCCTGGCCCTGCCCTGTGCCCTGGGATGCCTGCCCCGCCCACCTCCACGGGTGGAACCGGGCTGCCCCTGG
>NW_012098654.1:452091-494977 GCF_000951045.1 Mandrillus leucophaeus | reverse complement strand
AAATCAGGCCTGGCCACAGTCAGCCCCGTCCCTGCACTTGACTCCCGTCCCTAAGTCCTGAAGCTTTTATTGCCTCCGGCGGCTTCGAGAGTCACCACCTGCCTGGAGCCCCTCTACCTTGCCTCCTTGGCCCTGGGACCACCTTGTGGCCCATGTGTCTGTCCACTGGGAGGCTGGGGTGGCAGGACGTGAAGGGGTCGGCGGACTTGGGTGAGCTCCTGTGTGTACACGTGTGTTCTTATTTGCACACGTGTTCCCAGCGCAAGTCAGAGACTGCTGCCCCTGCGTGGAGCCCTGTCCTGCCCCTGCTGTCCTGCTGGTGGCGGACATCACATCTTGTCTCACACCCTCACTCCCTGCCCAGGACCAGGAGGGTGGCTGAAGGTTTTATGGGGGTTGTTGGCCAAGAGAGGGGGCTTATTTCATAGAGACTGCCAGTTCACTCTGGCCTTCTTCTCTGGAGCCAGCAGCCTCCACCACATTGTGTCTGTCCCTGTGGGAACTGTGTCTTGCTGGTGGAGGCTCCAGAGGGGTTTCCTGACTGGCTGCCCCTGCCCGCTGCTGCTTCCTGGGTGCTCTCAGAACTTTGGGTGTAGCTCATGGTCTGGCCCGGCAGCCTGTGGCTGGGAGGTCGTGGCTGGGGGTCCCGATCATAGTTGATTGTGATAGGCGGAGAAGCTGCTGTAGGCTGTTGGGTGCCACCCTGTTGCCCCCTATAACTGCCCACCTGCTTAACCTACTGATTTGCCTTTTGCAGCCACGCCTGCCGGGCCACATGCCCGACCCCCATGGGAGAGAAAAGCTGCCGCCTTTTTAGGAGCCAGCGCCACCTTGGGACAAAAAGGGAAACCGAGTCATGCCATCACATGGAGGACGAGGCCCAGCCCGGCTGGGCCAGAGCCCAGAAGTGCCACCTCATCATAATTCAAGTGTTCTTCCATACAGCGTTGCCCCCACAACCACGCCGGACGTGCTCCCTCGCCACCTTTTCCAGATGACTTCTTAGAAGAGATTTCATTTATTTGTACATCTTTTGCACTTTCCTATTGAAGACTTGAACACGTTTGTCTTGATAAAAGTTGGATGACGTATGGAAGATTCGAACCTGCAGCACTGACGTCTCTTTACCGATGGGTTCCAGACCCAAGGTAGCCCTGGCACTGCCCTGTGGACTCGGCCCAGCTGGGGAGGACACGGCGCCCGGTGCCCTGGGAGCCCTCAGCGTCCCCTGCCTGTCCTGTCTGCACCTGTGTGACTGCCCCTTGTGCTTCAGCCCCCTGCCCACTTGGAGCCTCCCAACACCAGAGAGGACAGGTTTGGGGAGCCCCTGTCCAGCCCAATGGTGAGACCCTGGCTGACATTTCCCCTCCTTCCTACCAAGGCTGGCGGCCGCCAGGTGTTTGCTCTCTCCTTGCGGGGAGGAGGATCCTCTGCCAGCAGGTGTCTGTCCCCGGCCCAGCGTGTCTTGAAGGCCCTGAACTCTGTTACCAGTGGGGGGCCTGTGGCCCCGGCTCTTCATGGCGGGCAGAAGCGTGTGATCCCCGGAGGGTGGGCTGGGGAGGACCAGCACTTGCCTCGGAGCCACTGCTGCGTTTGGGGTTTGCCTTTTTCCAGAGGTGTGGTTAAGGGCAGTGATAGCTGGCGCCCCAGCAAGGAGGGTCATGGGCCCTGAGCTGGTCCAGGAGACCCTGGCCCTGCCCTGTGCCCTGGGATGCCTGCCCCGCCCACCTCCACGGGTGGAACCGGGCTGCCCCTGGGGGCCTGGGCTTGTCTCATTCCCCTGTCCCTGGAAAGGCCCTCCCGGGGCCTTCCTGCCTGAGGCTGCAGTCTTGGAGGGCATGGGGAGAGCTCTGCCTGAGGGGGACCGGACCCAGTGCCCTCTGCAGACTCCTCCCAGCCGCAGCACCAGGGGCTTGCTGCCTTGTCTCCTGCCAGGAGCACTCTGGGTGCAGACCCCCAAACCATCTTCCCACATGGGGGTTGTTGGAATCCCACCACTCCCCCGGCCCCTGTGCCTCCAAGCTGGGGACGGAGATGGGGAGCAGGTCAGGCCCTCCCTAGGCCTGTCTGTGTCTGATCCTCCTCCCAGCCCCGGGTCCACCTGGAAGGCATTTCTGAGTCTTGAACTGAGACCTTCCCAGGGAAGGTGCTTTGGGTGCAGAATCCTGGGAATGTTAGGAAAGGGCTCTGTGAAAAACCCAGCTGGCTCTGGGGTGGAGGTGCCACAGGCGCTGGGGCTCAGCTCCCTGCAGAGGGCCTGCCTGGGACTTAGTGGGCCAGGGCTGGGTCAGGATTCACCGGCTTGTGTTGCAGACACTGGAGTCATTGCCTGGCCCTCCCTAAGCCCCAGATGCCTCACTCATAATGAGGCGCTCTCTGAACCCTGGAGGGCGGGACCCGCAAGCCCTTCGTCTTGACGCACTCCCACACTCCAGTCTGGATCCAGGTCTGGAAGGCCAGGCTGACCCTGACACTGCAGGTGGGCGTAGTGGGGAGCACCCTGGAGTGGAGATGATTGTCAGCGGGCTCACGTGGTTTATCCACACGCGTGTTGTGTGCTCTGCAGTGCCTCCCGGCAAAGGCTCCTGGCTCGGGTCACAGGCGAGGTGACCTGCCATAAGCTCACTCCTGTGCCCTCATCCCCAACCAAGCAGTGGCCCGCACTGGGCTTGGCTGTCACTGGGAGCAGTGCCCACCTTCCTTGCCCCACAGCAGATAGGTCCCGAGCAGCAGGACTGGAGGCCTGTGGCGGTCAGGGGAGGGGTCTGTCTCCACCCCAAGGGCTGATGGTCCCTCCCCTGGGAGCCCCTCCTTCGAGGCAGCCTGGCTGTGTCCCTTCCTCTCTGCCTCCCTCCCAGGCCTCGCCAGGGCTCCCTTCTCCTCTGCCTGGTTAGACTCGGGCACCCAGGAAAGCCTGGCCAGAGCTCCTTCGGGCCTGGGCCCCTTGCACTGCCTGGTCCAGAAGGGGTGGTGCTCTCCGTGGCCGGCACCCCGGAGCCCGGGAGGGGTGGGCTGCTGAGTCAGAGCGAGTTTGGGGCTGACCAGTTTGGGAGAGGAGAAAAGATCTGAGAGTGTTGTCTTGGTTGTCAGTCATCTCTGCCGAAAGCGGTGATGGTGGCTTCCGTGTGTTTGGCATCTTCTGGCTGGGTTTGGTTTTTGCTGCTGGTGGAATCAGGGTCCTCAGGCATGAGCATGAGCCCAAAGTGCCAGTCTGCGATTGGAGATTTCCAGCCACTTTATTTAAGCCAGTGCTGAGTAGGGCTTCTGCAGAGCCACATTTGAGCCAAGGTCTTGGAAGGCATTGCCCCATGGGCTCAGGTTACTCGGGGTGGAGTGAGCACGTCTATAGGACCCTCACATACATGCCTGAGGCAGAAGCAGCGTCCCCCTGTGAAAGCCACCTTCCGAAGCTCCTGTGTTTTCTGCAAACTTGGCTTCTCCCAGGGGCAGGCCGGACTTTCCCTGCCCCCTATGATTGAAATCCTCCTGCTTTCGGGGGGCGGCCTTCCCAGAGTCCCCCGGGTGCTCCCCTGCCCAAGTCAGGAGCTGACCAAGCCTTGGCCCCGTGACACGTGCAGCCCTCACTCCTGTCATCCAGGACACTTGAGGGCCCAAGGAGGTGGAGCGGAGAGTGGGCCTGGGGACGTGGGAGCTGGAAGCCAGGTGGAGCTGGTCAAGTGTTGGTCACTTGGAGCCTCCAGTGTGCGTCGGGGTCCGTGGGCAGGGGACAGGGCATGGGTGCGGGCCGAGGCTGGCATGCCTCTCTACCCTCGCCGTCTTGGTGACCTGGCCTCGGCCCCTCCCCAGGTCTCTCCTGTGCACGGCCCAGCCTGGGTCTCGGAAGCTGCTTCCTGGCCCGTTTTCTATGTCTGGAAGTTTACAGGTTGCGGTGCATCAGCCCAAACTCACTGGCGTTGTGTTGTGTTTTGTTTTTTTTTCTTTAATTTTCAGATTTTTTTTAACAAAGTATTTTTTTAGGTGCGATAACCCAGAAAGGGCCCGTTGGGTGTGTGTGTGTGTCCTGAACTCCTCAAGCAGAGACTGGAGCCCAAGCACCCTTGGAAACGAAGGGACGGTGCCACTGGCCCGTGGGGTCTGAGTTCAGGGGTGTGGAGGGAGCAGACCCCACTGGCCCAGGCCCAGCTAAGAGGGGACTGATCCCTTTCCCCAGGCACAGCCCCAGGCTGGCAAAGGGAGGGTCCTGGGCTGGGTGCAGGGCGCACCAGGAGTCCCAGCCAGGGTGGCCCCGGCGGGGGCGGGTCGAGCTTTGGAAGCCAGGCTCCCCTGTGAACCGTGGCTTGTCTGGTCTTCGCCCGCGGGAGGCTGGACAGAGGCTGTAGCCAACACAGTCACCTTTTCTTTGTACTCTGTGTGTATGTTTTGGTTTTCTGTGTTTTAATAAATCCTTTGGGAAAGGATTTAATCAGAGTTTTTTTTTTTTTTTTTTTTTTTAAGATTCAAGATTTAGAATGGGGTGGGGGCTGGGGCCAGGGAAGAGTGGTGGGGGGTGGGGGTGTGTCCGGAAACCTTCTCTTGCCTGGGATCGGCATTTCATGGGCGCAGGGGCTCACTGGGAAGTGGGGGGAGCATGAAACAGGGGTGTGCTGGGGTGAGGCCCCTTTCACCTGTACCCCAAACACATGCCATGAGAGCTTCTCCAGGCCTCGACCTCTGGCCTTGTGAGAACAGCAGCCAGCCAGGTCCCCAGAGGGACAGCAGCCTCCCAGCCAGCAGCTTTGGGCCCTCAGAGTTGGGGAAAGAGAATGTGTGTGTTGGGGGCAGCAGGGGAGGCACTGGGCCCCTGGGCTGAATCCCTTGGGAGAGATGGGGGGGCAGGTCTTCTGACCACCTCGTCCCCAGTCCCTGTCCCCGATCTCTGTCTCTCCACAGGCCCTTTCCAACCCACCTGCCTTTGGCTGCAGGCTCGGTTTGGGGGACACCCCAGTCCCTGCTGCTGGCAGCCTTTTCCTCCCCTCCCGTGTGGCCCTGGCCCAGCCCTGACCCCGAGGAAATGAGGGGCACAAAGGCACAGAGACCGATGGGTGTGGGCTTTATTTTGTCATTCCATAAATACGGTGGCTGTGTCGTGATCTGAGTCTCGTTTGGAAGCTCGAGGCATAGGACAGTCTGCCTAGGTAGGGAATGCAGTTAGCTGAGGAACCACGGTCGGTTTTAAAAAAAAGACGGGGGGCGGGGACGGAAAAAGCACATTATTTACATGACTGGACAAGGACAGAAGATGGGAGGAAGCCCGTCACTCCTCGGGACCGCAAGGCTGAGTGGGAAACAGTGGGGGCTCTGCAGCACCCAGCAGGGCCAGCGCCCTCCCTTCTAGACCCCGATTGCCCTTGGTCTTCTGTTCTTTCTCGGATGGTCCCACCTAACACCCCCCCTCCCGAGGGGGCACCTGGCCCCAGGAGGCAGAATCCCCTCACAGCCTCCCTGTAGATGGCTGTGGAGCAAACAGGACATCCAGGGACCAGGCTGTGGAAAGAGCTGCGCCAGAGGCTGCCTGCATCCTGGCACTGGGGTCTTGGGCCTCACCAGGGGCCTGGCCTCTGTTTGGCAAACCCACAGTGGGGGCTCAGCTGCCCCAGGTGTGGCTTGCGTTAAGCAGCAGTGCCCACCCGGGGCACCACCTCACGCGCTGGTCCCTCTTCCAACAGTGGGTGGGGCTGGGGTGGCAGTAGGGATGGGGCCAGCCACCCTCCCTGATGGCGAAGGTGGGCCACCTGCCCTCTGACACCATTGGCCACTGCAGGACCCTGTCCTGGAAGGAAGCAGGTGACCCCCCACCTGGGCCCGGGGCCATAGGCTGAGACCTCCGTTGGGAAGGGACTTCCCCGCCCCACACTCACAGGGCTGCTTCTGGTGAAGTGGGCAGCAGGAATGGGTGGAGTCCCCCAGGACTTGGTCTATGAGGAGGGGCAAGGGTTCTAGGCGTCAGGGGCAGCATGAAGGTGGGCCAGGAACAGCAGAAGCTGCATCCCTCTCCTTGCCTCACCCCAGCCTCTCCCTGCTGGCCTTCCTGACTTACACACGTTTCCCAGGCCTTGGCCCGCCCAGGACTGGACAGCAGGCTCCTGCTGGACAGCAGGGTGGAGCCTTCTGGAATAGTGGCTCCTCCAAGGGCAAAGTGGGAACGGAGGTGCTCGAGCTGAGGGTGTGCCTTGGGGGCAGGAGACACAGGCTTCCCTATGGAGCTAGCTGGCGAGGGGTGGGGGTGGCTTAGGTGGAGCCCTGCCCTGCGCAGTCAGCAAAGCCTGGGTACTGCTCGGGACACAGGCCTGGGCCTGTAGGTGGCACCCCCGCACCTGCAGATTGCCTGGCATCCCCAGCCCTCCGGCCCAAGCTGCACAGGGGTGTCACTCTGGCCTGTCCTGCCCTCCCTCCCCTCTCCCCAGTCTGTTCCAGGTGTCGGGCAGTGGGAGGGGCCACAAGCCCCGGCCATCTTTCCCGGGAGAGGTTCCCTGAGGTCTTTTCCTACATTGTGGGGGCTGCCGTGGGGGTGCAGCACCCCAGTCCTGGGCACAGAAAACACCAAGGACCCTTTCTTACTGAAAGGGTCCAAGCATGCTCTCTGCAGAACTCCCGCCCACCACCTCAGTGCAGAATAGCAGCCTGGGGTGGAGGGCGGCTTTAGAGAAAGTCTACAGGGGCCAAGAAGAGTGCGTCCTCGAGCACAGGGCTGGCCTTTGCTGCCACTTGCCACGGTGTGGCCAGCAGCCACGGTGCAGCTAGGAGCGTATGACCATAGGGCCTTCCGGGGCCAGGACAGGGGTGGCCGGACAGAAGGGCCTGCCCCACTGCGACCCCTCCCATGTGCTCCGGGCATCACTGGTGTGAGGCTCATCATTGGTGTGTAGGAGGAAGACGGTGGGATGCTGAGCTAGAAATCACACCCCTACACTTTTTGTGGCTCCCAAATTGCAGAGCCGATCCCCCTGGGGTCCCTGCCCCTGCCAGCGAGGGTGGGGGTGGGTGGGGGTCAAGGGCCAGCTCGAGCTTGGTAGGCATGGCCCCCGCCGGGACCCAGTGGGGCAGGTTGGAGCAGAGAAGGATGGGGGAGGAATCTGGGTCAGGCCCAGATTCCTGGAGCCCTTGGAAAGTGGGAGGTGGAGGAAGACCCCCAGGAAGACCCCCACTGGGGAGGCCCCTGCCCCAGCGACCGAGGCCCTGGCAGAAGGGACCCCTCGATGGGCCAGACCCCTTTTCCCTCTCCCCTTACTCGGGGTAGGGATTCTCAGCAGAGGAGAGGCCAGCCCTGCCTGCCCCAAGAACCCACCCAGGCTTTGGCCCGGCCTTGACTTGGGGAATCTTGGGAATCTTCGGGCCTTGACTCTGGAAATCTTGGCTGTGGCTGGGAGAAAGCTGGGTGGTCTTGGAGGATGAGCAGAGGCGACAGGCTTGGGTGGGGCCGCTCGAACGTCCTTCCTAACCAGTGCCGTCCCCGGCACAGATCGGACTTCGACGTTGTCCGGCGAAGCAGTGGGTGGTGTCTGGCAGCGACTGGGAGATCGTTTCCCGATGACGTCACAGTGTGGTGTTTTCTCTTGGATGCAAACCACACTCTTCACTTGGCTTCAGAACAGCTTAAGCGAGCGAACAGAGACTAGGAGGGAATGGCAAGTGTCCGAGCAGGCGGGCGGGGGCGGCTTAGGATCTGTAGTCCTTTTTGCTGTAGGGTTTATTGCCCAAAATACTATCAATCTCGTGGATAATGGAAGACGACAGTTTTGGAAGGACCTGCGTGCAAGAACAAGAACGAATCAGAATCCCACCAAAAAGACGGGCCTGGCCTGGGGAGGAGGCGGGGTGAGGCTCTTCCAGATGCTCGGCTGGCCAGGCCCGGGTTACCCCATCACATCTGGGCTCCATCTGAGGCAGATGGAGGCCACGCTGCCTTTGTATTCCAGAAGGTCTGGGGCAGAGAGGAAGCATGCCTGGGTCTGTGCACTCCCCCTCAAATGTCAAGGTGCCCTAGAACCTTCCTGAAGGGTGGTGGCAGCAGTGACATAAAATGCAAACTCCAGGCCAAGTACTGGACTCCCATGTCCCCGACGGCTCTTTCCAGCTGCGCCTGCCTCAGCTAACAGCACCGCTACCCTTCCGGGTGATACACCCGGGGCCCGACTTCCACCTCGCTTTCTCACCCCCACATCCAGTTTGTCAGCCAGTCCCGTGGGCCCCCACCTTCCCAAACACCCAGGATCCAACCACCACTCCCGTCTCAGACCCGCACCTGCCACTTCCCATCAGGGCTCTCTGCTTCGACTTTTGCTTCCCAAAGCCTCCCCGACAGAGTAGCCAGAGAGCAGGCTCCCTTTCCAGGCTGAGCTGCAGCTCGCCCTCCTCTGCCCACAATTTTGCCACGGCTCCCATCTCACTCAGAAGTCCTCGGAGGTGTGCCGTGCCTCTTGGGATCTGCCCCTCTCAGGATCTGTCCCTCTGCTCCAGGCCTCCTTAGGCCTTTGCATCAACTGTTCCTGCTGATGGAAGGTTCTTCCCGCAGGCATTGGCATGGCTTACTCCGCATCTCTTCAAGACTGCTCAAGCACCACCTTCTCAACAAGCCCACCTGACAGGCCCCCGGAACCTGGGTCTGCAGCGCCACCGTCCCTGGCCCCAGTTCCCATCCCCTCCCCTTATCTCTGGCTTCTCTCCTACGGCGCTCATCCACCCTGACACACATTTTTTTTTCCTCTTTTTTTTAAGATGGAGTCTCGCTCTGTCACCCAGGCTGGAGTGCAGTGGTACGATCTCAGCTCACTGCAAGCTCTGCCTCCCAGGTTTACGCCATTCTCCTGCCTCAGCCTCCGGAGTAGCTGGGACTACAGGCACCCGCCACCACGCCCGGCTAGTTTTTTGTATTTTTAGTAGAGACAGGGTTTCACCGTGTTAGCCAGAATGGTCTCGATCTCCTGACCTCGTGATTCGCCTGCCTTGGCCTCCCAAAGTGCTGGGATCACAGGCATGAGCCACCGCGCCCGGCCTGCCCCAACACACATTCTAACCTCCTTGTTTCGTGCAGTTAGTGTTCATGTCTGTTCCTGCTGGAAAGCAAGCTCTCCAGGAGCAGAACTCTGATGGGTCCTGGACGCATCCTGAGCGCCTAGAACAGAGCCTGACATGCAGGACGAGCCTGGGAGGATGCACTGGACAGGCTCGGGCTGGGATGGGTGCTCTGCCCAGCAAGGCCTCTCACACTCACCTGTATTGCCCCAATGTTCTCCATGAGCTGGTCCGCGTTGGAGGCCCCCAGGAGCACGGAGCTGACTCCTTCATTCCTCAGGCACCAGGCTGTGGCGGTGAGACCCAAGGTGAGGGAGAAACACACACCCCAGGGGCCCCCGATGGTTCCGCCTGACTGGGCCGAGAGACCCAGCATCTTGGTCTGGGGGGCTGGGGGTGCCTAAGAAGCCCTGCAGTGCTGGGCACGGGCTTTGCCTAAGATGAGGCTGGAGGTGGCATGGGGGAGCCTGCTGCTCCCTGATGGAGAGGCGGCCCAAGTGCTCAGTGCTCCCCGTCCTCTTCCCATGAAAGGGGGAGCCCCATTACCCACGGCCGGCAGATGGAGGGGATGGCCCAGGTCCTCAGGGACTCCTGACATCCCCCTGGAGGCATAGGGTGCCAACCATGCCCCTTAGAGCCCTATTACCTGAGGCTGGCTGGGGGATGATGTCCAGGGATCCCCTCCCTCTCTCCCCAGGGACACTGGCCTCATGGCAACCTTGCCCTGTTACCTACAGCCAGCTGGGGCAGGTTCTCCCCAGGGACACTGGCCCCATGGTGACCCCACCCTGTTACCTATGGCCAGCTGGGGCAGGGTGCAGCCCAGGCGCTCGGCGATGGCCTGCAGCTCCTTCAGCTTGGCTTGCTGGCGCCGGCCCTCCTCACTCAGGATCTTGTCCTTCAGCCACTGGTAGCCCTGGTTGCGGGGGAGGGGAGCGGCACAGCTAGAGATGAGAGCAGGTCACCTGGACCCCCATGTGCAGCGGCCCGATGGGCTCATTCCTTCTGGACCCTTCTCCCTCATAGGGGCTCTTCTCATCTTGAAGCCAGGGCAGTGCCCCTGCCCCGGGCCTCTCAAGTAGGGGAGAGTGGGCAGTGGGCTGGGCATGGGCTGGTGGACGAGCGGGGCCTGTCCAGGCTCTGAAGTGCAAAGACTGTGGTGCTGGCCCAACCCCACGTCAGGACAAGGAGGCGAGGTGCCGGCCTTCCTTCTCTCAGGACACTTGGCAGCCTGGGGTCTTGGCTGCCACCTGCGGCCCAGAAGAACCTCCTGGCCCTACGGGAGTGCTCTCTCCCCTGGCCATCGCTGCAGAGGATTGCAGGGCCTCCTGGAGGGGTGCCCTGACCTTGCTGTGGGATGGGAGGAGTGGGGGGCCAGGGCTTGTGGGCCCCAGTGCTGAGACTGCTGGCTGGGCAGACTTTCTTGGCCTGCTCCTTGTTCCCCAGATCCTGCAGTTTGGGGACCCTCCTGAGAACCCCCTTGGAGGTTGTGTGGGGGGGAGGGGCGCCTGTCCCAGGGTCACCTCCATGTGGCTCTGCAGCCCCCATCCTGGAGCCCAGGCCCAGGGTTCTCAGTGGTGGTGGAATTCTGAACGCTGGGCTGTGGCGGGGGGCAGAGGTGGGGGGATGTGGTGGGGGCAGAGGGGGGGGATGTGAAAGGGCCTTTCCACCTGGGCCTGTGCCACAGGCTGGGCAGCCCCTCTACACATGGGGTCAGGCTAGAAGGGGCTCCATGTTCTCACGCCAAGGAGCTCGCCCCCCGCAGACCGAGGTGGGAGCAGCTGTGGCCCCTGGAACCCCTGGCCAGCACCAAAGCAGCTGGCCCAAAGGTCTCACCCCTCTAAAATGCCTGTCCCTGCCCGTCCCTCCCCCCAGGCTGTCCCTTCACCTTCAAAGAGGCTCTTGAGTAGGGTGGGATGCCACTGTCGTACTTGCCGGAAACAATGCCACAGGCCAGAGGCGACCAGGTCATGGCGCCCACTCCTGAAGAGGAAAAGCAGGTGGAGTCAAGCCCTGGGTCCAAGGGGGGTGGGGGCGGGGCGAGGGGCCCGAGGGTGCCCACCTATCTTGTGGAACAGCTCCGGCAGCTGCACCTCCACCTTCTCGCGCTGGAACATGTGGTACTCAGCCTGCTCGCAGATGGGCGGCGTCAGGTTGAACTGCCGGGCCACCGAGTAGGCCTCCTGGGAAGGCAGAAAGGGGCCCCGAAGGCCTTGCCCGTGAGCAGGTGGGGGGTGCCAGGCAGCCAGGCAGAGGGCACCAAGGTGTCCCCGGAGCAGGCGGGCCCAGCAGCTGCAGCCCGGGCTTCCCACCGCTCACACTCATAGCTTCCCTGGGAGCCAGCGAGGCCCTGGTGAGCTGGGAAAAGGGGGTGGGTGGTGGGACCCCCAGGCCAGAGGGTCCAGTTATGAGCACCCCAGGCTCTGAACCACACAGCCTGCACGTTAATCTTGGCCCAAGCTGTGTGACGTTGGCATGTTACTGAACCTCTCTGTGCCGCAGTGTCCACATCTGAAAAATGGGCTGCCTGCGGCACTCACCTAGTAAAAGCACTGTGAGGATTGCATGTGAGAGGGTCCCTGTGAAACCCTTGAACCTGACAGCACTGGGCACGTCCTAGGAGCCCAGTGGAAATGGCTGATAGTGTTATCACCCCGGAGTGCTTGCTGAGCTCCAGGGCATCTGCTAAGAGCTCACACTGGCTCTTTCAGGGATTCCTCAGAATGGCCCCATGAGGACTTGCCTAGCAGGCATGTTCTACAGGTGGGTAAACAAGCTCAGAGAGGTTAAGCCATTTGTCCAGGGCCACACAGCACTGGGATCCATGCGGAATCGCCGTCTGCAAGGCCTGCAGACATAACACCATCCTGTCCCTCCCTTAGCACCCAGGCATCAGTGCAGTTGGGACCAAAGGCACAGACCCCGCCAGAGCCTTGGGGTCTCCATATGCAGCCTGTGCCGGGAGCCTGTGCCTGGACGCACACACGCCTCGCAGCCGCCATACCATGATCTCCATGGAGCTCCAGCGTGACGTGCCCCAGTACATGGCCATCCCCTGGTTGATGACGTGGGTCATGGCGCGGACCGTCTCTGTCGTGAGAGAAGGGGAAACCGCAGGTGGGGGGCGGCCAGGGCTCAGGACCAGCCTCGGGACATTCTGCGAATACAGGCGGGACGCTGGGAGGAGGGACAGGGGCTGCGAAGATGTCTTGCAAGCAGTGTACTTCGTGGCTCCGAAGTTGGGGGTGGGAGGGGTTTTTTGGGATGAGAGAGAAAAGTGAACCACAATCCTAGAAGATTGTGAAAACAATTTCCCCGACTGGTTACAGGCCTATGGAAATGCTGAAAAATGGGTTATGGATGGACCGTGATGTTTCTATGGCAGATTAGAGGGGACATCAAAGAATGTGGCTCTGGCTCCGGACTCTAGAACTGGGGGTTCTCTGGTCTGGGGAAGATTCGAGGGCCCCGATCACTCAGGAAGGACCAGGTGAATGCATGAAAGTTACAGTCAGATTGGTGGCAGGAGGGACGCGTGTTTTTGCGTTTCTGGTCTCCTACTTCGGGCTATTCCAAAGTCTCATTGGAACAGAGAGTGGGCTGGATAAGGAGATGTGGCAGGACCTGGGACACTGTATGGTCCCAGAGAATAGGGCTTCGGGGCTGAGCTCATGTTTCCTCTCATGTCCAGGAGACTGAGAAGTGGGCGTAGAAAGCCTTGTGAGACCACGGCCCAGGTTCTCAAACCAGCCCAGCACCAGGCCAGAGTCCCAGCCCGCCTGTTCCCCGGCAAGGGGTGGTCCCAGGGCCACAGGGCTCTGGGTGCTGCTCCTGTAAGGGGCCCAGGCCTGGAGTAGGACAGTTTTGAGGCTCCACAAGCCCTGGGAACGACCTGAATCATGGATGGCAGAGACTCCTAAGGCCTGAGGACGAAATCGCAGAGACTCCACGCTGGCCTTCTAAAGAAGAGAGGAAGGACCCTCACCCCAGTGCCAGCGGATTCTTCCCAGTATTCAAAAATGTTTTTGAGACATAACCATCTGCCAGTCGTAGCTCCCTCTCAGCCTCATGGGGATGTTGTGATGTTAAAAACAGAACTTGGCCTCGAAATTTCAAATTTCAGAAGCCTCTTAGCTTTGCCGGGCGAGGGACTATGGCGCTAGGCTTCTCACGGGTCGGATACAGTGCTTGCAAGTTCGACCGCCAAAGGCAGTGTGGGAGTGAGTGGGAGTGCAAGTGTTTCTAAAAACAGCAACGACGTTGACCCTGGAAAAGCCCCGGCTCTCCCTAAGTGCCTGCTTGTCCTTTGCCCATGTTGCGTGGAAGCTGAGGTCCTGAAAATGCTGGGAGTGGGCCCGTCGGGAAGGAAGGATGGAACATGCTGGGTTTGTTCTGCAGGCTCCACCTCGGAATGGCAACGAGGCCACAAAGTGGCAGCGCTGGCTTCCCATCCCCTTCTGTTTTGGGGGTCGCTCCCTGAGCACCCCTTTATTGAGGTCCACCCTGAGCAGAACCTGGGGCCTCCTGAAGGCTAGAGCTGAGGCCACTGGAGTTTCTGGGGCGGTGGTCTCGGCAGACTCACCCAGGACCCCTCGCAAACCACCCTTGGCTTCGGCGCTTGCAGGCCCAGCCCTGCTCTCTGCTTCCTTCCAAGGTCAGAGGTTGTGGCTCCTGGGAATCCTCTCCGTCCCCTCCTGGGGGTGAGATCTGGGAGGGAGTCTGAACTCTCCGGGCCACCTCCCTGGGCCACCTGCTTTAACTGCCAACACCGACAGACCCGCAGGAAGTGCCTGGTTGGGAAAGTTTCAGGAGAACCCAGAGGGTCCCAGGAGAATCTCTGACTACATCCTACCCAGGTCCGGGTCCTGGCCTGGCCGGCCTTGTGGTTTTTTAGAAACACTCTCGGGGCACCTGTGCAGCGTCAGTACCCGGTTCTTTTCAGCCAAGGCTTAGGTCCACATGCTAGACATTGCTAGACAGAGGGAAGCCAAGGCCCCCACGGCCAGCCCTGTTCCCTCGCTCTCCCTTCCCGGCAGCTGTCTCAGGTCCCCAAGGTCCCAGCCAGTGAAACTGCAGGCTGCCCTGCAGCGCCCCTTCCATGCAACGATGGGGAGATGGGGCTGCCGGGGCAGGAGTCTCTGGCTGATCCTGAGGCAAAGACCCCTGGGCTCCCTGGAGGATCTGGGCAGAAGCAGGCTGGACAGGGCGCCCACACGAGGGAGCACCCTGCGCTTGTGCCCAAGCGTGGTATCAGTGGCCCCAGACCCAGGGACAATTAGGGGACAACTGTCCTTCACCTCCATATTTAATGCGGTTGAACAGAAGTAGGAGGACTGAATCCTTCTAGCTGCTGCCAAAACCCACAGCATCTCCTGCCGCATCACCAACAATACATGGGGGGTCAGGTGGCAGCACCAGTTGGCAGACGGGGGCCCGGGCCCAGGGAGACCGACGCTTGCCCTTGGGGTGGGTTCCTGGGGCCCTTAGCTGTGGGGAGGGCAGAGAGACCATGCGTGGCCAGAGGCCGCCCCCTGGTTTCAGCTCCTGTGGTTATTCTTTCAGGAGGAAAATGACTCCATGTTGATGGAGAGGTTTGGCCTCCTGGTGAGAGGGGACACGCAGCCAGCATGCTGTCCGAGGAGCAGCGTGCTGTGGACAGGACAGCGTGCCAAGCCAGGTGATCTCTGCCTCCAGGAGAGACAGGAGCTTAGCAAACACAAACTATG
The DNA here is from genome assembly GCF_000951045.1 of Mandrillus leucophaeus. Lineage (NCBI taxonomy): Eukaryota > Metazoa > Chordata > Mammalia > Primates > Cercopithecidae > Mandrillus > Mandrillus leucophaeus. The sequence goes on along the minus strand of NW_012098654.1, from coordinate 480,239 downwards.
GAGGAGCTAAGACTCGGTGGAGGGCTGCGTATTCTGGGGTCCCTGACGGCTTTGTTCCTTGTGGAAACCTGGTCTTCCCCAACTCTTCCCATGGCACCATCCAGGGTCAAGGCTCCAGGTGGGGATCACAGCATCAGATCAAGAGGACCCCCGGCCGCCGCAGAGCTCAGCAGTGCAAGCCCAGGGGTGGGGGCCATGCACGGGAGGAAGGAGGAACGAGGGGACAGGGGGCGGAGGGCTGGGGGCGAGGGGCTCCAACACCACTTTGCTTTTCCTTCACTTGCAAGGTGTTCTCATAGGGCGCTCTTTCCCCTCTTTATGCATTTTATGGAGAAGTTTGTCATGGGGTGAAAGAATCATGTAAATAAAAATACTGTCTCATAAAATGCAGCTTGGACGCAGAAGTCAATAGTCAGGCTGGGGGCACTGTGTACCTTCTATGATGAATGTCCTTGACTTGGAGGAACTAAATGGGTCCCCTGGTGATAAAAGAAAGATTTAAAGAGACCAGAGTTGATAGCTGGGAGCACTGAGAGGAGTGGCACGACGAAGGCACAGCGGGGAGGCACAAATCACCGCGCAGAACACGCGTTTAGTTAAAAAGGAAAAAATACAACAACACACGCACGTGCGTGCTGTATATGAACAAATAAACAAAAAACACTGGAACACAACTTAATTTTCAAGTCCCTGAAGCAGCAAAGCACACGTGGAAAGACACCTGTAGCAGGAGGACGGGCGAGCGGAGGGGCTGAGATCTCAGGAGTAGAAAGAATAAAAAACGCCAAAGTAACCAAAACCGATTTTCAAAGTGCTGAACGTTTCTTCTCCTCTATGTAGTAATTTATTCCCCAGAGCACAAAAGACCCCCCAAGCTTCCCAATGGATCGTGATTGGAGAGAACACCACAGTCAGAGTCCCCACACTGCAGCTTCACTTAGCTGCAAAACAGCCGCAGGGGGGAGGGGACAGTTCCGCTGTGGCTCTGACTGGGAGGGCAGATCGGCCTGGGTCCAAAGCGAGGACAGGGACTCAGCCTGGAGGTGCCGGGTGCACTTGGCTGGGGGTCGGCAGCCAGAGGCTGAGCTCACCCCTACTGAGGGGAGGCCTGCCCCCTTGTCCCCCACCCTGGACCTGGCCTCCTCTCACGGCTCACCCGGGTGCCCAGCAGGACCCATGCTGGTGGTCTCTACAACCGCAGATTCAGACCCTTCGGACACCACCCAGGCCTGACCGGTGGCGCTGCCGCAGACCACTTACCTTCCATCGGGGTGTTGGGGTCCGGGCGGTTGGCAAACACCACGTCCACATACTCCAGCTGTAGTCGCTCCAGAGAAGCTTTCAGACCTGGGGGAGGACCGGGTGGGGGCGTCACTGCTGTGGCTGCATCTCCACAGGCACCTGGGCCTGTCCATGCCCGGCTCGGGGAACAAGAGACGGCTAAGAGGCCCCTGGCATCTGGAAGCTTCCAGAAGCTGATAGAGGTCGTGAAATGCTATGGCAGAGGTGGGGGCACATCCCACAGGGAGTGGGGGGAGTCTCCCCTTCAGGAGGACGTCGGGGGACCACAGGCCACATGTCCTTGACTAAATGAAGGGGAAGCGCCTCCTCCCCCAGACAACACGCCCTCCTCTGAGGTCACTCTGGGTTACAACAGGGGGATCACGATATCCATCACACGTGGAGGGAGGGTTACACTGGCTGCCCATCCCATCAAAAGCAATACTGTCTGTGGCCAGGCATGGTGGCCCATGCCTGTAATCCCAGCACTCTGGGGGGCCAAGGCGGGTGGATCACTTGAGGTCAGGAGTTCGAGACCAGCCTGGCCAACATGGTGAAACCCTGTCTCTACTAAAAATACAAAAAAAAAAAAAAAAAAAAAAAAAAAAAAAACCAGGCATGGTGGCGGGCACCTGTAATCCCAGGTATTCAGGAGGCTGAGGCAGGAGAATCGCTTGAACCCAGGAGGCGGAGGTTGCAGTGAGCCAAGATCGTGTCACTGCACTCCAGCCTGGGCGACAAGAGCAAAACTCCATCTCAAAAACAAAAACAAAAACAATGGCAATCGTGTCTAAAACGCCCAAGCCACCCGCTCGTGCTTAGAGCAGCTCAGGACACACAGCTGGCAGAGTGAAACACTGGGTTGGGGTGGCAGGACGGGGAGCGGGTGGCTGGCCCCTTAGGTGATTTTCAATGGAATGATCTATTACCTTGAAGAAAATGAACACAGATAGGAAAGGCATGAAGACAATAAAAATACAGCAAGAGCCAGACAGCCCGGTGCCTTGCTCCGGTGCCCGCGAATGCTGAGCCCCGGGCTGTGTGGCATGCACCTTCTCCTGGGCGCTGTGGGCATCCCAGCCACCCTCGCCGGGTGCACTCTTACTGTCCCTATTGCACAGATACTGTGGCAGAGGCGTGGGGCAGGGTGCTCCCCCACTCAGCCCGTGCGGGGCCGAACCCGGATTGAAACCCAGGCTGGTCTGTGGTCTGTGCTCAGCCACCGGGCGCCCTTGTTCCCTGCAGGGTCCCCCTGTGCTGCCCGGGTGGAAGGAGAGGGTCAGGCCAGAGCACCGGGTGCCCCGGGATGGGGCCCTTGGTTGGGTAACTTGGGGGGTCAGGCTCTGTGCTGCTTTCACTTTGGCCTCCTCGGACAATCACACAGGTGTGGGGGCCCTGAGGTGCCTGAGTGCGTCCTCACCTTCGATTATGTGCTTCCTGGACAGGCCCCGCTCCGTCTCCGCCCTGGAAAACAGGCCGACCATGTGTGATGTTGCCAGCGGTTTCGGCACCCCGGCCCCTCCCAGGAAACGTTTATGATGCAATGTTAGGCGCAAAAACGGGGTCAGCAAATGCCGTGTGGGGTCGGATTCCACTTTGGGGGTAGGTACCCGAGGCTGCAGGGCTGAACTCCCAGAGGCCCGCAGCAGGCCTGGTCACAGGGCTCAGGGGGGAGGCGGGCAGCAGCAGGGGAAAGGGGGCTTTTGGTTTTCAACCTAACCCGTGTGTTTGATTTGGACTTTTTATTTTTATTTTTTAAATTAAGAACAAATCAGGCTGGGCACGGTGGCTCATGCCTGTAATCCCAGCACTTTGGGAGGCTAAGGCAGGAGGATCACTTGAGTCCAGGAGTTCAAGACCAGCCTGGGCAACATAGTGAGACCCCATATCTTATAAAAGGACAAATTAAGGCCAGGCGTGGTGGCTCACGCCTGCAATCCTAGTGCTTTGGGAAGCTGAGGTGGGCAGATTACTTGAGCTCAGGAGTTTGAGACCAGCCTGGACAACATGATGAAACCCTATCTCTACAAAATATATATATATATATATATAAATTGCTGGGCATGGTGGCATGTGCCCGTAGAGCCAGCTACTTGAGGCAGGAGAGTCACTTGAACCAGGAGGCTGAGGCTGCAGTGAGCTGGGACTATGCCACTGTACTCCAGCCTAGGTGACAAAGTGAGACTCTGTCTCAAAAAAAAAAAAAAAAAAAAAAAGAAAAAGGACAAATTAGTCAGGTATGGTGGCACATGACTGTAGGCTGAGGTGGGAAGATCGCTTGAGCCCAGGAGTTTGAAGCTACAGTAAGCCATGATCGTGCCACTGCATTCCAACCTGGACGACAAAGCGAGACTCTGTCTCAAAAAAATACATAAATAAAAAATAAAAGAAAGAAAAAATGAATCATAGTCATAATTCCTATGAGCCCAAGTGTGTCCAGCCCACAAACTACGGAGCTAGACACTTGGAGACCTGCACGGGTGACGACAGGCAGCCCAGGGAATTTGGAGTGGTTTGGGGGTTTGGGCAGTTCACAGATTTTCTGTGTTTTCCATAATTTTTATGACGTTACCATAGTGACCAGGAAAAAATAATCCATGTAAGTAAAAAGAAAAGTTAAGCGAGGTTTTCGTAAAAGGCAAACTCAGCCACAGCTACTTTTCTGGATTTGACGTCCCTTAATAGGGACGGGCACCAGGCATAGCTGGTGGCTGCAGAAACGCCAGCTCTGCTACTGCTGGGGATGGGAAGCGGCACCGGGCCAGGGCCTGACCAGGACAGACCCCGACCACTCTCCTTTCTGAAGCAGGACTGTCCTCCCCCCACCCCGGAAGCCTTCTAGGTCAGGGGTCTCTAGGGACCATGGGACCGTGGCTGCTGGGCCAGGGCTGGAAGCATCGCCAGCTGTTGCACCTACTTTCCGCCCCAGAAGATCTTGGTGGTGATGACAAGGCTGGACCGCCTGCGGGAAAGAAGAGAACGAAGAGGTGTGATAGGGCCCGGCCCCTGGGGGGTCCTTCATTCACGACGTCCTCATCTCTCACACAGAGGTCCTGAAAGCCCTCCCGCCTGGGAGCCCGGGGCATGAAATGGGCACTTCTCCATCATTTGATGTGTACCACGTGCCAAGCCTGGATGCGTGGGCTCCTCATGGAGCCAGGAGGCAGCCACCGAGGCAGTAACTGTGAGTCAGGCAGTGGGAGTTGGACAGTGGGGGGCCCAGTGTGACCGGAGCCCGGAGGAGATGCCTTCCGCCCAGGATGTGGGAGGGGGCCTGGCTCAGGGAATACGAGGGGTGCATGGATTTGGTCCAGGTAGAGGAAGCAGCAAGAGCCAAGGTGTGGGCCAAGGGGCAGGGGTGGGCTCTGGGGGGATCTGGCAGGAGTTGAGGATGGAAAGATGAGGGTGGAAGGCAGCCAGGGAAGCTCTCTGCAACATTCCCTACAGAATGTGACGCCTGTTGCAGAAAATCTGTGTGGGACCGCCCGGTCAGGGTAACTTGGGAGGCACCTAGGGAGGGAGGGGAGGTATAGGGAGCCCAAGTGTGGCCAGGCCAATGGGATTCTGGGTTTGAGTAGCTGAGGCAGAGAACCTTGAGGATTTGGGCTTGAGCAGTGCAAAGGGAAGTAATTCGTTCTTCTGCTCGAAGCCCACAGGAGACAAATGCCCATACAAGTGGCTTTGTCCTGGTGGGATGGGGGATAATGATGGCCCCTCCCGGCCACATTTGACCTTGACCCCTCCCAGAGGAGGGAATACTCCCCACCCAGGGGGTGACAATGACCTCCTGGTTCCCCATGGCTGAGCTGCTTTCGCACCCGGGTCCTAGGCTGCTCAGGGAAGCAGCTCAGGAGGCTGGAGCAGGAGGCCTCCTTTGCCCCCGAAGCATCGGCCACAGAGCTCTGGCAGGGGCAGCGTCACCTCCAGGAAGAGAGACCACCCCACACCACCTCCATGCGCATTTGCCAAAGACATGATCAGGGGATTTGCTAATATGCGCAATTTCCTTTAATTATAGGGTGAGGAGGAATTTCTTTTGGGATTAGAGTTGCCAAAAAACAAATTTGATGGGGCAAGAGGAAGGGGTGTTAGGAATCCATGGGGGAGGGGGTGGGGGCTTCTCAACAAATGACACTGGGATTCTGAGTGGCACTGGGAGGGGAGGGAGGAGGGAGCCCAACTTTATAACTGCTTCTCATGTTTCTGAAAATAAAGAAACATTTATTAAGAAACAGGGCCCTGGGGCTTGTCAGCACCTTCAGATAAAGCTGTGTCCAGGGGTCTGGGGAGCCCCAACATGTAGGCAAGTACTCAGCCCGACTGGTCCCAAGGTGGGTGAGGACCTTGGCCTGGGAAAGGCCCACAGGCTCCTGGGAGAGAAGGGTGGATGGCCCCCGATCTGTGACCTTTGGGCCCCATCACACCCAGGGACCGCTCCCCAGTCTATGCTGGAGGGGACCACTTCCCAGGCGAGTGTGACACGTCTTGCCCTGAGCTGGGTGGTGGGTAATTTACAGACTTGGGGCCACTGACCCTCGGGATAGCCCTTCCGGGAAGGTCCCCTACACACACCCTTACAGATGGGAACAGTGAGCTCCGGAGAGGTTGAGACGCCGCGAAGGTCTCGTGGACAAGGTGCAGGGTGGGATCCAACCCCGGGGCCCCCAGACTCTCTGAGCCACTCCCCTCTCTGGCCCCCTGGCTCCCCTGACCCTAAGTGCTCCAGCCAAAGAGGTGAAAGGGCTTTGCACCCCCATGTGTAAGAGCACCCCTCTGCTGTACCCAGGCCCGTTCTCACGCCGAGCTCTTTTTGGCCTGACACTTTGCAAGCAGGGACCCTAGTGCTCTGGGTCTCTGTGGGTGAGTTGGGACAGGCGGAGTGGGCACGCTAGGGTGGGGGTAGACAGTGTATTCAGCCTCCCTTCAACTTTTCTCTCAAGCAGAGTCACCTCCTCCTCTTGGAGAACTGAATTTTCCTCTCCACTTCCCAGCAAGAAAAATGTGAAGACTTGCAGGCCTTACAACACTGCACAATGGGCTGATGAGGCTGACCCTGGGATAGTTCGCCCACACCCACCCCAGGGACAGACCGCAGAGAGCAGGGTCCTTACCTCCATCCTTTCTTCTTAATGATGTTTCCCAGTACCACTTCAGCCCTGCAAAACAAGACACCGAGATCTCATCACGGCCAAACAGAAAAATCAAACCCAGACCCACTGTGGCCACTGGCCACTTGGTTCCCTCTGTGAAAATGCCACTGGGGCCAGAGAGCCAGGCTGTTAACACCTGCCTTGGCTCAGTAGCTCATTCCAGAGAGAGAGGGCTGGCCCGAGGGGGCGGGAGCAGCTGTGTTACTGCTCCCCACTAGGATGGCTGTGGCATGTTCCCCTGCAGACGCATGTCTAAGCAGTGGCGGCCCCAGCTCTCACAGTGAAGGAAGGAGCTGCTGTCGAGCTTGGCAAGGCCAGCATCCCATTTCCTAGTCAGCTGAAAATTCACAAGGGAAAATGCCTGGCAACATTAGGTGGGCAAAATTTCCACACAAGTATCTTGCTTTTTTTTTTTTTTTTGAGATAGAGTCTTGCTCTGTCACCCAAGCTGGAGTGCAGTGGCGAGATCTCGGCTCTCTGCAACCTCTGTCTCTTGGGTTCAAGAGATTCTCCTGCCTCAGCCTCCCGAGTAGCTGGGACTATAGGCACACGCCACCACGTCCAGCTAATTTTTGTATTTTTAGTAGAGATGGGGTCTCACCATGTTGGCCAGGCTGGTCTCGAACTCCTGACCTCGAGTGATCCACCCACCTTGGCCTCCCAAAGCGCTGGGACTACAGGCATGAGCCACCGTGCCCGGCCAAGTATCTTTTTTTAAAGGTAAATTATTCATCAAGTACATCTTCTTGTTTTGAGAGACAATCAACATGTACTCAGGGTCAAGGGCTGGATTTCCAGCAGATGTGCATGCTTGTGTGTGTGTGTGTGTGTACATGGGTGCACGTGTGTGGGTGCACGTGTCCCTCTCATTTCTTGCGTTGAACGGCAGAGAGTCAGATGCTAGGCAGACCACTGTCTGTCCTGTTTGGCATCACTCCGGGTCCTGCACCAAACTCAGGCCAGCTGGGGGCATGGGCGGCCGTTGTAGCCTCGCCTGGCACTGCAGCACTGGATTAACTTTGAAGAACTTTCTGCTTGTAGCAAAATGTTTCTGAGCAAAACAACAGACGGAGAATGATCCGTACTCTGTGCTACATTCCAATTATAAAAGCGCCTGAGTCATCCACTCAGAAATAATGGGCTCTGATTTGCAAGCTGTTTAGCATGCGCTCTGAATGCTCCTCATTTATGGTCAAGACGCACAGAAAATTCACTCAGCCCTAGGCCTCTTCCTTTTATTCCTTGGTCCCTGATTTGTCGAACGAAGGATCAGGAAAGGAGGAGGAAGAGAGAAAAGCTGGCAGTGGTCCCGGGGGCAGAGGAGCAGCAGACAGTGAGTTGCCCAAGCCTGTGGCTTCTGGCTGTGGCTGTGAATTTGGTAGGACTCACACCTGTTCGCGGGACACAGAAATCCTGTAGCTCTCCGAGAAGTATGCAAATTAGTGTCAGAAGAAGCAGGAGGCCTCGGGAAGATAAGGGTTTGGCCTCCTGCGAGCTGCCTCTCGGCCTCCCCCGAACTCCCCAAAGCAGTTTCTTCCTGTCTATCCCTGGCACGCAGCGCCCAGGTCCCCTGTGAGGGCACTGATGGGCGTCCACCGGAGGCTCAGCTCTGAGCTGGACTGAGGGACCGCAGTGGCTGGCCCAGGAGCAGAGGGGCAGGGGATCCCACAGAAATGGCGACCCGAAGGGAAGCTGCTCCCTGACTCCCCGGCCTTCCGGCAAGTGGCTTCTGAGAGGCCCGTGGCTGCTGGAGACCCAGTGAACTTGCCCAGCTCACCAGCTCTGGGTGTCCAGTTAAACAGGGGAACATGGAAACTGCGAGTGACAGAGGACGGAGTGTGGCTGCTGTGACATGGGGTGTGCCCGGCCCCATCCACGGGGCTGAACAGAGTTGCCTCCCACATGTTCTTCTGGGCAGCAAAACCCAGGCCAAAGCAGGCAGCGAAGAGGTGTGGGGCTCGGGACGGGAGGTGCCTCTCGGCTTGGCATCTGCACTGGGCTTTTTGACCTCAGACCCCTCTGCTGGGCTCATCTGTCTGGAAAGCGGTTCACTTTGATGGGAAGCTGCTGCCAGTCTGGAGGGGGTGGGAGGGGGCTGTGCCATCAGGAGGGCCAAAAGGGCTGCAGATGGGGGCTGGATCTGCAGTTTGAGGGCCCAGCGGCAGCTCACACAACCCCCAGGGCTGTGTGCTCCCCAGGCTCTGGGTGGGAACTTGAGTAGGGTTCACTTGGGTTACCTGCCATCGGGTGCTCTGGGCCCCGCTGCAGTTGCAGGTAACCCACTAGGGCCCATGAAGCAGCTGCGGGCCAGGCAGCTACGGTGCACAGCAGCCCAGGCCTGCAGCCTGCCTGGACGACAGGAACTTGGCTGGCCCCAGGCAGGAGGGGGGCAGAAGGAGGATGAAGAGAGGGCCAACAAATGATTTCACAAACAAAAGCTGACTTCTGGAAACTCAATGCAGAAGAGTGGATGATTTGATTACAGCCAGTCTTTAAAACTGAAGCCAACAGCCTGGCTGAAGAGGGCTGAGCTTTTACATAATTGAGCAGGAAAGTTCACTGCCAAGATGGGAAGTGCTCCCCACAGCACTCGGCCGGAGCCTGCCCTCCCTAGCTCTGAGGCCCTGCAGGCCCTGCAGCCCTAATTGCACTAGTGAGACATGAAATGTCAAAATGTCAGGCACATCAAGAGAGCCCAGGACAGCAGCTTAATCGTGCCTCTCACCCAGCACAGCATCTTTGGCACCGGAGGGACTGTGGTCCCCCTGGTGACTCCATGGGGAGTTCAGCAAGTGACCAGTGTCCAAGCATTGTGCAATTCCAGCCCCGTGAAAATAATACCTCCTAAAGCCATTCAGAGTTTAAAAATGAAAGCAGGGCGCAAGGTGCATTTGTGAGCACTCTCGGGAATGTGAGTGGCAGGAATCCCTGCAGCTCCGGCTCTGCCCAGGCATTCTGCACCACTTTTTCCCACGCGAAAAGACACATACTTGCCGGCTGCGTAGACTTCTGCTGTATCGAAGAGGTTGATGCCATTATCGTAGGCCAAGGTCATGAGCTGCTCTGCCATCTGAAACGAGAAAACCAGCACTGTCCTGCCAGCCGGGAGTGGGGCTCAGAGGCTCTTGAGCACCACCCTCTTGGCCTGGGAGGCCTCCCTGTGTCTAGGCCCTGCCTCCCGGGGCCCGACAGGCTCCCCCGAAGGGCAAGGCTCTCTATTTGCCCTCTCCTGCCACAGGCCAGGGATGGAGGCAGCTCTCAGTAACAAACCCACTGAGAAGAATAAAGAAGGCAAAAGGAATGAAGAAACTGCCGAGGACTGTGAATTTCTTGAGAGCAGGGACCCCATCAGGTGGGGTCATCACAGGGCTTAGCACCTGTACTGGGTTGAACAGTATCCCCACAGAATTCATGTCCACTCAGAAGCTTAGAGGTGACCTCATTTGGGAATAGGGCCTTCTTGAATGTAATTAGCGAAGATGAGGTTGTACTGTGTTAGGGTGGCTCCTAAACCCCATGTGACTGGTGATTTACAAGAAGAGAAAATGCAGACACAGAAGTCCATGAGACTATGAAGGCAGAGACCGGAGTGACACGTCTACAAGCCAAGGACTGTGGGCAACCCCCAGGAGCTGGAAGAGGCATGGGGCGGACCCTCCCCCAGAGCCTTTGCAGGGAACCTGGCCCTGCCGACACCTTGGTATCCGACCTCTGGCCTCCAGAAGGTGACAGAACATGGGTCTGTTGTTTCAGTTCCCCAGGTTTGTTACTTTGTTACAGCAGTCCTAGGAAACCAAGGCAGTCCCCAGCAGGGGCTCTGTGGACGTTGCTGGGATGAGTCCATGTCCTTAAAGCCAGGGCTGTGGATTCAGTTGTATCTCACTGAATCTTTCCCAGCACCTGCACGTGAGGACTGAATTGTTATTTTTGTAGATGGAGCAACTGACGCCCCACAGCTGGTGCATGGCGGGCGACATCCATTCCAGCCTCTTGGCCAGTGTTTCTCCAATGGCACATGTTCCCGGCCCCAGCGACACTGCTGTAGTGGTGGCTGCCTCGTGGGCAAGATCGACGAATGCCTGCCTGAGCTAAACGGGCCGCCGTCCGTCAGACTTTGCTCCGTGGCTGCTGTCAGGATGCGACTGTGCTCCATGAGCAAAGAACTGGTCGTGAGGTGGGACTCATGGAGCCAGGGGAGCCCCTCTGCAAGTGACAGCTCCCTCCAAGAGGCCGGAGAGACAGGTGTCCCTGAGCTGCCGGCCCTCGGACAGGGCTGCTTCCCTCTGAGTGTCACACTTCCCCGGGTGCAGCTCAGAGCACCGGGCCTCTCTGGCAGCAAGCTGGAGTGTGGGTGAATAATTCTTAATACGCTCAAACACCGTAGGACAGAAAACCCGCCAGGGGCAGCTTCACAGGGCTGCGTCTCTCCTTTCTGAGCTCAGAAGCCCTCGTGGCCAGGAGGTGTGGAGAGTGAGGACAGTGTCCTGTGAGGATCGCGGGGTAGCCACCACTGGGGGGCACCCATGGGAGAAGGCCCATGCCCAATGCTGCACGTGGGAAGGCGGGCCTGGTGCTAGAGATCTGCCAGCTTCTCAGGAGAAGCCAGAAAGGCCGCATGTTTGTGGGTGGGGGGTGTATGGAAATCTGGCCGGCAGCCTGGCGACGTTGGCAGTCATCCCCAAACATCTCAGACACTGAAATGCACGCAGCCAAAGCTGAGCCTCGGTGAGTTAGCGGCTGTGATTTGAGTCAGGAAGCCCAGGGGTGGAGGCCGTCGGTTTTCAGGACCCACCTGCTGGGGCTCCGTTGCTGTCTTCCTGCTGCAGCTCAACTGCCCTGAGGTATCAAATGCATCCATGCAGCAAATGCATCCACTGCCAGAGGGATCTGCTTCTGCCCCTCCAGCCTCCTCCTCCCGGATGCAGCCACTGAGGGAGCGCCCAGGAATCTGTCCCCACCTCTAGCACTTTGCTTCCCAGCCCCAGGGCTCCAGCAGGGACAGAGGGGCGGCTTGTTCACCTGCTCACTGCTTCCTCCTCGTCTTCCTCCTGACTCTTCCCGGATGCCTCCCACAACCAGGCCCAGGAGGAGAGAGCCCAGGAGGGCACGGTGCGCTGGGCTCCGACGGGGCTAAGCCTGTGGTTAGGGCACTCGCGCTCCTGCCAGGGCTTCTCAGAGGAGGGGACCCAGGGCTCCGTTTGCCGTTTTTGTATTTCAGACACGTGTATTTTCTTCTCCCCCATCTTTCTTCCAGGAGGGCTGGCACACTACCCATATGTTTCTGCACTTTGATTTTTTCACTCACAATACGTCCTAGAAACGAATCCACACCTGCTCATGAAGATCCCTTTCATTCTTTTTGTTTAATTAAAACATTACTGCATTTATCAAAGAGAATTTTTAAAGTTGTGGTAAAATACATATAATGAAATTTACTATTTTAACCTTTTTCAAGCGTAGTTCAGTGCCAGTAAGTACATTCGCATAGTTGTGTAATCATCACCACCATCCATCTCCCTGTCATGTTCCTAAACTGAAACTCTGTACCCATTGAACAGTAACTCCCCGTCCCTGCTTCCTGCCCCAGTCCCAGCACCCACCATTCTCTGGTATTTATGAATTTAACTACTCTAGGAACCTTAGACAAATGCAGTCACACCCTCTGTCCTTTTTGTGGCTTGTTTCAATGAGCGTAATGTCCTCAAGGTTCAACATTCATCCAAGGGGTAGCACGTGTCCAGAATGTCCAAGACTGGGTGTTGTTTTTTTTTTTTTTTTGGAGATAGAGTCTCATTTTGTTGCCCAGGCTGGAGTGCAGTGGCATGATCCTGGCTCACTGCAACCTTTGCCTCTTGGGTTCAAAAGATTCTCCTGCTTCAGTCTCCCGAGTAGCTGGGACTACAGGCACATGCCACCAAGCCTGGCTAATTTTTGTATTTTTAGTAGAGACAAGGTTTCACCATGTTGGCCAGGCTGGTCTCGAACTCCTGACCTTAAGTGATCTGCCCGCCTCAGCCTCCCAAAGTGTGCCGGACAAAGACTGGGTTTTGAAGGGTGTTTAGGAGTTTGTCAGGCAGGCAAGGGGAGAGTGGGTCGGGGAGGGCACTCCAGGCCCTGGGGCTGGTGTGGGCCAGGGAGGCAGCCCGCAGCAGCATCAGCTTCTCTGAGGTCTCACTCACCCGCGCTCAGGTCAAACCCCGGGGAGCCCTCCTTGACTAATCCTCCCATCACTGGAGCGTGAAGTTCAGCCACTGCTGTGGCTTCCCAGCAAATTAGTCCAGAATCCGACCCCTCTCCCCACCTCCACTGTGCCCACCCTGCTCTGAGCCTCCAGCGGCTCTTGGCTGGTTTCTCACAATAGCCTCCTGGCTCTCTGCTTCCATCCTCTCTCTCTGCACCTGCCCCAGACAAAGCGTGGACCGTAGGCCAGCATGAGCATGAGATCAGAAATGCGGCCTCCCAGGCTCCACGACGGCCCTGCCACATCAGGATGTGCCTTCTAAGTGCGTCGGATCGTGCACACGCTGAACTTTGAGACACCCTCATGACTGGCTATTCCCAGTGCAGCAACCAGGGCGAGCCTTGGCAGACCTTTTAAATCAGGTCAAATTTCCTCCATGCAAAAGCCCTCCAGGGGCTTCCATCTCACAGAAGGTCAAAGCCAAAGTCCCCACCAGAGCTGCACCCTGACCCCCGACTCTATCCCCTGAACCCCCTTCTCCCCAACACTTGACCTTAGGGCTTGGCCTTGGTTGTCCCCTCGGCCCCCGGAAGGCTCTTTCTCTGGACCACCACGTGGCTTCCTTGCTCGCTTCTGCTTCCCGACTGCCCTGTCGTCAGGACCCCCGCCCCCCTGCCGTCCTTTTTCTACTTTCTTCTCTGCAGTCAACTAAATAATGGTTCTCCAAAGGTATCAGGTCCCTGGAACCTGGGAATGTGACCTTAGGTAGAAACGGGGACTTTGCAGATGGGATTAATGTGAGTACTCTGCGATGGGGAGAATGTCCTGGCTTAGCTAAGTGGGCCCTCAGTGCCATCACAGGTGACCGTATGAGGACGAGATAGACGGAGACTTGACAGACAGAAGAGAAGGAGGGAGAGTGTCCACAGGGTCAGAGACTGGAGGATGTGGGCACAAGTGAAGGACGGCCAGCAGCGCCGGATGCTGAAGAGGCCTGGAAGGGTCCTAGCCTGGAGAAGGGAGCCCGGCCCGGCTGACTCCTGGACTTAGGCCAGGAAGGGTACTAGCCTGGAGAAGGGCGCCCGGCCTGGCTGACTCCTGGGCTTAGGTTCAGGGGTACCGAGTTTGGATCTCTGGCCCCCAGAGCCATGAGAGAATACGTTGCTGCTCTTTTCAGCCGCGCATTGGTGGCTATCTGTTACACCAGCCACAGGCAGTGCACACCCTCTCCACAGCACGTTTGACCACTGGAGAAAGCGTCCTCTCTAGAAAGAGAGTGACTGGGAAGAGGCTGGGAGCAGGCAGGACGCTGGTGCTAAGCAGGGGCTCCGCAAGCCTGAGGTGGGGACCTGGCTGCTCCTGGCTCTGCTCTGCCCACCGGAGGCCTCCCACTCCTGCTCACAGATGAGAACAAAGGGTTCGGCGCTCTCCACGCCAGAGCACAGTGGCCCTGGGCACGCCTGGTTTCCTCCGGGGAGGAAAGCCCGACCAATCACAGAAACCTGTGGTCATCACAGACCTCCGAGGGCGTGCAGATAGCTGGATCAGCAGGGTCCGGCATGGCAGACACCGACACTAACCTCACCTGTCCCTCAGCAAAAACGAAGCCACCATACAATTCCAGCTGCATCCAGGGTGGCGCCTGGGACTGGGAGGACCAGAGGCAGGAAAGAGAGGGAGGGACTCACGGCATTGTGGGGCTGTGCTTTCTCACTGTTTTATTTATTTATGTTTTTATGGCTATGATTTTGCTGTAATTTTTCTTCCAGGTTTTTCTGCCCTTTCCCTAGAAAACTGAAGCTCTACTCCACAGACTGCTGTCTACGCTGCTGCTGTCTACACTGGCTGCGTTTTCCATTTGCTGTCACGGGCCTTTCCCATGCTGTCCTTCAAAACATGAGTTTTTTTTTTTTTTTTTTTTTTTCCCCGAGATGGAGTCTCGCTCTGTCATTCAGGCCGGAGTGCAGTAGCACGATCTCAGCTCACTGCAATCTCTGCCTCCCAGATTCAAGCGATTCTCTTGCCTCAGCCTCCTGAGTAGCTGGGATTACAGGTGCCTGCCACCACGCTGGCTAATTTTTTTGTATTTTTAGTAGAGATGGGGTTTCACCCTATTGGCCAGGCTGATCTCGAACTCCTAACCTTGTGATCCTCCCGCCTTGACCTCCCAAAGTGCTGGGATTACATGCATGAGCCACCGCCCCCAGACCTAAAACATGACTTCTAAAGACCTCCGCTCTGTGGCCACATCCTGGTTCATTTTATGGAGCCTTTATTTTGTGACTTTTTGTTCCTCCAGTATCTGGGTCCCAGTTACTGAAGTCAGAAGGAAGCTCAGGAGACATATGGGCCACCTCCCTGTCACCCCCATCTGGGGGAACAAGGAATCTGTCCCTACCCCAGTACGGTCACCCCACAGCCGAACTCTGGCCACGAGCGTTAAGGCAAAGAGCACCAGGTGGAATGCCCCATGGCCAGCGGCCAGGTGAGACCCCTGCACCTGTTTATGGCCAGAGGCTCAGCTTCCCTGAACTGGGAATAGCACCTGCGTCCCTGGGTTGATAGAGGATTAGGTGAGATAATAGGTGTAAGGTTCTCAGCCACTACTTCTATTAAATTTTTATTGTTTGGCTTGTCTTGAACACATGCTTCTAATGGGGAGTGTGAGGCCACAGAAAGGGCACCTAACAACAGGAGGGCTGGAGACCTGAAACCACCGTGGTGGTGGCTCCGACAGGCGTCACGTCATCTTAGGGACCCTAGTGTGGTCTGATCCCTTCATGGGCTCCTGGGAGCACTGGCTGAGAATGTGACGGTGTCCTACAAACTGTGGACTCTGCCCTGTGCCATGTGAGGGTGGCTGTCATTCCTGCCTCACCAGGTGGTTTGTTCCATCCCTGGGCAAGCTTTCATTGGGTCCCTGGCATGGCACAGAACTGGTTGAGCTGCTGTTCACACAACAACCCTGCAGATACTGCAGGGCACAGCTGCTGCGGCCCATACAACAGGGGACGTCAAGCCTTTTCTGTAAAGGGCCACATAGTACATTCTTCAGGCACTGTGGGCCACAGATCTCTGTTGCAATTACTTAGCTCTGCCCTTGTGGAGTGAAAGCAGCCACTATGTGTAAATGACGGGCGTGGCTATGTCCCAATAAAACTTTATTTATACAAATAGCCTGCAGAGTTCATAGACAGGAAGTAGATTAGAGGTGACCAGGGGATGGGAAGTTATTGTCTAAAGGTGCAGAGCTCCTGTTTGGGGTGATGAAATATTTTGGAAACAGATATTGGTCAGGGTGGCACAGTATGTGAATGTACTTAATGCCACTGAACTGTACACTTAAAAATGGCTAAAAAGGCAAATTTTATGTTTCACATATGTAATAAAAAACTGAAAAACAAAAAAAGCAGTCCAGGACGGTCCTTGCTTCCCTGCTGACTTGGACTGAGCCACAGACCTGAAGTGCACAAATCCTCTTCATCTGAACCACAGCCAGGTGGGCCCCCTGTTCTAGACGTATTGATTTCTTTTTTGACACTAACTGTAGGATTAATACAGTTAAAAATTTGTCTTGCTCCTTTGCTAAGCTATTTTCACCTGCCACAACCATTCAGAACTCCGTCTCTGCCATCTGTTTTATTCTCTGTCCTTCTAGCTTGGTGTCATCTAGAAATGACCTCCAATATCTTCATACGTGTCCATCACTGTGTTCTGATGGAGACACTGCAGAGGTCTGGGCCAGCGGGGCTGCCACTGGGCCATTCATTAATGCTCTGAGGGGGGCCTGGTTTGCTGGTGAAAACGTCATCTCGTTGGATGGGTCTAGTCTGTCTGCTTGTTTATATCTTTCCCACAAGGACATTACAGGCCACCCAGCTAATATTGTTTGGAAATGAAGTTATGCCCTTCTACAGAATTCTCCCATCCTGCTTTAGAAATCACATCAAAAGGGAAACGAGGCCGAGTCAGGCAAGGCTGATTCAGATGGAACCATATGGGCCCCCGGGCTCATATGAACCAATCTGGTGGGCTAAGGTAAGGCAATTCCTTTTGCCTTAATAACTCCAGACTTCACCCTGAGATAGCGCCTATCCAGCAACTTCAAAGCAAGGGGAAAATCACCCTATAACCAGCTACTGTCTATTTTTTATTTTTTTATTTTTTTTTGAGACAGAGTCTTACTTTGTGACCTAGGCTGGAGTGCAGTGATATGATCTCAGCTCACCGCAACCTCCCCCTTCTGGGTTCAAGCAGTTCACCTGCCTTAGCCTCTTGAGTAGCTGGGATTACAGGCACCTGCCACCACGCCCAGCTAATTTTTGTATTTTTAGTGGACATGGAGTTTCACCATGTTTGCCAGGCTGGTCTCGAACTCCTGACCTCAGGTGATCCACCCGCCCCAGCCTTCCAAAGTGCTGGGATTACAGGTGTGAGTCAACGCACCTGACCAGCTACTGTCTCAAAGATAAAAGTGGGCCGGGCATGGTGGCTCAAGCCTGTAATCCCAGCACTTTGGGAGGCCGAGACGGGCGGATCACGAGGTCAGGAGATCGAGACCATCCTGGCTAACACGGTGAAACCCCGTCTCTACTAAAAAAATACAAAAAACTAGCTGGGCGTGGTGGCGGGCGCTTGTAGTCCCAGCTACTTGGGAGGCTGAGCCAGGAGAATGGCGTAAACCCGGGAGGCAGAGCTTGCAGTGAGCCGACATCGTGCCACTGCACTCCAGCCTGGGTGACAGAGCGAGACTCCGTCTCAAAAAAAAAAAAAAAAAAAAAAGATAAAAGTGACCCCAAACACAAACTATATGCATTTAAATTTTCATAGAAGCAAAGCTTTCCCTTGGAAATCTGAGCAATCACAGCTAACAAGGTCTCGCATCAATTCGCCGATCAATTTTTGAACGCAACCTTTCTAGTACTAAGTAGGACAAACGTGAAAATTGCTTCTTGTGCAGATGCCCAGAGCTGTCTGAGCAAATGCCACCGCTCTCATTTCTGAGATGCTGCCTCACTGTCCAGAAGCATGTCTGGGCGTGTGCTGTCCCTGCCCTTCCGAGAGACCCAGAGGCGCTGGCAGCATACAAGCTGGCTTTTCCTTAGTGTTCACTTTCTTGTTCCAATTGTGGGGACATGAGCCCCAGCAAATACATCAGAGGTGGGGTTCCGTTCGGAGTCCCTGACTTCCCGCAACAAAATACATCTGACTGCGATCCACACGGTTCGCGGCAGCTGGGAAATGGACGGTGGATGCTGGGTGAAATGCAGATCTCGGGTTCTTCAGCTTGCAGCAAGCATTGCAGGGGCTGCATTCCACATGACCTCAACAGATAGTTACTGGAGTCTCCATGGCATGTGGGCAGCTAGGATCTGCATCCAGCTTCAGAATTTGGGAAGCATGTGCACCCTGAATTCTCCTTGTTAACTGTGGAATGGGGGTCAAGCGTGTGGGAAATCTGAGTCCTGGGGAGCCTAAGGGACGTGATGAGGCCTGAGGCGTCTACTGCTGGGTGATGGCACCAGACTCGGCATTCCCTTTGGCCACGGCCACCTGGCTCACCTTTCTACTCTCCCCTGGGGCAGGGCGCCTCGCAAAACAGAGAGAGGGAGGCAGGCTGCCGCGCTGGCTCCCGGAAGCACGTGCTCACTGGTCCCCGCAGCAGACTTAACCATGTGCTCTGGCGAGCCCATGCTGGGCTCTGGGGTGCTGGGAGAGCCCCGTCTTACCTCATCGGTGATCTGGCCTCCGAAGGTCACCCATGTTCCTGGATGGAGACACAGGGGTTCAAGTTAGGGACCCAGCAGGAAGCCAGATTCTCCCGTCGGTGCTCAGGCCTCAGGCTGCAGGGCCCAGGGGGCAGCCACAGGAGTCCCTCTGTGCTGCTGTGTGGCCAGGGTGTCCTTGGTGTGCGTGGACACCTGGCCTTCAGAGGAAGTCCTGCTCTCTTGGGGTCACTAAACTGAGGGGACGAAAGTCTCTGGAGCGGGCTGCTGGCTATGGGCCCAGCAGGTCTGGGGCTTTTGAAATGCTTGTCAGAGCTATGCTGAGGTAGCTCCACATGCTGCAAGGAAAGGCACAAGGGACGCCTCTCTGAAAACACACCAGGCCTGACAGCTGCATCCGCGTGCTCCTCCTGGGACGGAGCGGGGAGGGCGGCGTCAGGGCAGTGGGCGGTGGTCGGGGGAGGGTGTGTGTACTGCAGTGGGCGGTGTGTGTGTGGGGTGTGTGTACTGCATGCACAGGGGAGATGGGGACTGCACGTTCTGGAAACAGGCCTTGCATCTGACAGGAGAGGAAAAAGGGCCAAATCCAATGGTGCTCCAGGAGGGACTCGTAAGCTGAGCCTGCCGTAGAAGGTAAGGTGTCTTCCCTGCAGTCCCGGGGCCAGAAGGGCCTCTGATTTTGTGGTGTGGGTTGGGGACCGTGTATGGAGGGGCCCCTAGTATCCGCCTCACCTCCTCTGCTGAGGTTGTGTCTCTCTCTCCCTCTATCCCAGGCCCCCTCCCACCTGCCTCTTTTTTGCCATGGCAACCAAGCCCCCCTGAATCCCGGGCTCTGGGTGCAGCTACTCCCTGGGGAGTACCAAAGGCTGGGCCACCCTGCCTCCCAAGGGGTGTCCAGTTCAGCCCATGTCCGGCCCCCCGACAGCCCGTTTTCCTGGTGGGATGGAGGGGACCACCACACTCACCAAGTCCCAGGCAGGAGACCCGCAGGCCAGACTTGCCCAGGTTCCTGAAAAACAAACGCCACGTGAGTTCTCAGCACCCGGGCAGGACCCTGCCAGCCAGGCTCAGGTCCTGCCAGGGCCAGCCCCCCAACCACTCCCCCAACAGTCAGTGTGTGTTTGGAGGCTCCGAAAGGCACCGGGGACCTTCCGAGAGGTGCTTCTGCTCAGCCACCGCAGGGGTAAAGCGCCAACTGCCCCCAGCCCACACCATGCTGCTGGCACGGGCCCTGCTGGTGCCCAGTGGGGATCTGCAGAGTGGTCTCGAGGACAGATGGAAATGCAGAGGGACGCTGATTTATGGTGAAACCGGGCTGGTCTCAGCCCCGTGGCACCATCTATGTGGTGCCCCTTGCAGAGAAGCTGCCTCTTCCCTCCTCTCTGAGGCCGCATTTTTGATTTTGTGTCTTTTCTTCCTGTCTCCAGAGACTGGGGCAGGAGATCGTCCTGTGCACCGGACCACGTGGCCTGTGCATCTGTCCCTCAGGGTGCGGGGAGCTCCATGGTGGGGCTGCCAGTTCTTAAGCAAGGCCAGCCTTTCCTTTGTTACAGCCAGAACCAGGCCCAATAGTAGCGGTAGAGCCTGGCAGCACAGGCCTCCTACCAGGCACAGCTGCCCGGGCTCCTTCCCAGGGCCACTGAGGCGCCTACCCGCTGCGGTGCATCCCAGGGTTCACAGGAACGGGCCTTGGGCCATCATGACCATCCTTAGGAGGTGAAGGAGAGTGGCAGCCCTCTGCTGAGGACCGGCATGCTGGTCTGTCCTGGCACAGGTCACCTGGGAGCCCATGGGATTGCAGCAGGCCAGGCGGTCCCCAGGCATCCCGTCCCCAGATCCTCCCGGGAGCCGTACGTGGCAGGTGCCTTGCTTGTTGTGACATCGATTCTCACAGTATGAGACCTGCCCAGCAGGCAGAGGCAGCTGGGATCCCACCCAGGCAGTTGGCTCCCAGCTTACGTTCCCCACCATGGTGGTGTGCATCCCACCCCCAGCCTGTTTAGCAGGGCGTGATCTGCCCAGATGGTGAGGTTGGCAAGTGGCCGGGTGGGTCTCACAGCTGCAGCCACGCCTGGACTCATCTGGGGTCAGATTCCACTTCCCTTGTGGGATCCAGCTGCCAGCATCTGGCCAAGGGGCAGCTGCTTCTAGGAGGTGGGGAGTGAGAGCCATGAGTTACCAGCGGGTGAGGCCCAGCCTCCTGGCCCAAGGGCCCTGCATTTCCCTGGGGCCATGACACTTCTGACTTCGGAGGATGCGAAGTCCTCAGTTAATCCTCTTCCTGTCCAAGCCTGGCCCCTGGGAAGGCGGCATGGGGCACAAGCCTCATTCTGACCCCCCCACTTCTGACATGAGCCCACTCTGTCCCTCCCAGCCTCGGTTTCCCTGGTTATAAGGCTCCTGGACTCCTATATCATGAGTGGATATAATACTTCTAAGCAGCTTGAAAACAGCTGAACGTGTCACCAAATTGAAGGTACTTTAAAATTGCCTAGGTTTATTTTTTAATTTCCCATTAAAGCCAGTCCAGCTGCCAGCTATTGCTCCTGTAGGCAGAGCTGGGATTTTCCCTAAAGGAGAACATAAGAACAGGTGAGTTTTCTTTCAGGAAAGGGGAGGACCGGGCGGCGGCTATGGGCAGAGACTCTGAAGCCAGAGCCCAAATCCTGGTTCAACTTTCCTGGCTGGAGGACTCCAGGCATTTTATGGAGTGGCCTGATGCCTCAGTGTTCTCATCTGCAGAATGGGCTCACAAGGCTGCCTTTCTCACGGTGGCTTCCACGAGGACAGAAGGAGATCCGTGAGGATAGAAGGCCACAGGACACTGACTCACATGTGTCTCATTTCCGAAAGACAGCAGGAGGGTGACCTTTTCTTTATTCAAACACAACAGACAAATCAAATAAGCTTTAACTATTACCATGTTAAAAAGGAACTGAAGTTTCCTTTTTCCTCCTTATACATCAATGAAATAATCTGATAGTACCCTCTGCATTGCTGGCATGTTCCAACCCAGAATAACTCATGTCTGTGACTGCCAGGGAGAATGGTCCGACTGTATCACTAATACATTCTGCATGAGCCTGGTCAGTTTAGAAGTTTAGGTAATTTCCCCCATGCTGGCTAGAAAGTAACTGCGGTAGGAAATTATAAAGTTGCTTAGTAGGAGTCCAATAATGAAGCAAAGGGCTGGAGGTTCTGACCAGTGCCTCTCGGCTGCTTTGGGGTCACAACCCCTTTGCAAAAACAGATAAAGCCTGGAAATACGCCCAGATACATATGCCCTCAGAACCTTGCTTGCAACATCTGGGTGTTCACAGAGCCCTGGACCCCACTAGTCTAGACACATTTGGGCATGGAGAAGGGAGGCCAGGTCCCCACCTCTGCAAAACCACCTCCATGAGTGACTGTGGGGAGCAGTTGCTTGAAGAGGCTCTGCTAAAGGCCAGGTTGGGGTGAAGAGAAGAGGCGCCCCTTGGTTGCCAGCTTGGGGAGGGCTGACAAAAGTTGCCCCTGCCCCTGATTCCATATCTGTTCCTGGTCTGACTGGTGGGAAATGGGCCCGCTTCCCCGAGTGGGCTCCGGGTTCAGTCGCTCTTCCACTCACCACCCACAGGACTAATTTAACAAAACTAGGGCACCACGTGATGCCACAATTACCCTGCTCAACTTGTTTCCCTGTGAAAATGATGGTATTGGTTCTGCCATCCGCTGCCAGGCCTCGGGAGAAGGGATGCAAAGGGACAGGGCACCTCCAGGCTGAACGCTGTGTAAGCATAGCTGCTGCGTGGGGGTGGGGAGCACACGTCTCAGCTGGGTCTGGATGGGGCTGCTGCCTGCTGCACTTGAAACTTCCCAGACACAGAAACCATTTCCTACCGATTTCTTCCTCATCATTAAAACTTGACATCCTAATGAAGCAGGCGGTCAACATCTCGAAACCCAAATACTGTTGGTCCTCATTAATTTGCCTCATGTCTCTCCTAGGGTCTGGAAAACGCCCAGTGAGGACTCACAGGCATAACCTCTGCTGGAGGGAGCGCCCATGCCCATCGTGGAGCCCCTGCATGCTGCACACCCCTAAAAACTGCACTTCAGACTTGGGAAGGGCCAGAGCTTGAAGGCCCCGGGAAATGACAGGTCATTTTAAAAAGAGGAGTTTGGGGCCTTTCATTGGAGCCACCTGGGCAGAGGACAAAACTGTGATGGGGTGAAGGGCAAGCACCGTGGCCTTGGCTAGCTGGTCCTGGAGGAAGGCAGATGGGACGGCTCCTGTTAGTGCCCTGCTCGCCTGTCTGCTCTGTGCAGTGATGATCTGTTTGCACGCCTGCCCTGCTCCCAGATTCCAGGCTCCCTAAGGACAGGCTGGGCTTCCAGTCTTTGTCTTCTAATTGGAGCTGGCAGTGGCAGGGTCCCAGGGAGTGCTTGTTTGGGAAAATGTTGGGGAGTAATTCAGGGGTGAGAAGCCCAGGCCCTGGGGTCAGACTCTCGGGACCAGGTGCTGGCCCCTCCCTTACTTATCAGGCTTGGCCTCCTGCCATCCCACCCTTAGCATGCCTTAGGCCCTTGGGCAAGAATGTGGTGCCTGGTATTGGCCATGCACCTTTAGTTTCCTAATACCTGTGGACTGTGCGCATCACTGGACAGCTGTGCCTGGAGCACACCACTGGGAAGGGCCAGCTTCCCAGGGAGGAGATCAGAGTCACAGGGAGGCTGGGATCAGGCTCCCCCTCAGTCCCTGCTGCCCCTCGCTTGCACCCTGGCTGTGGCCCTGGGACAGTCCCTGTGCAGCAACGCATTAAGCAGGTACCGCATGAGCGAGATGGGAGAGGCCCGGGGCGGGGGTGCCCAATGGCACAGGCTTTGGATGGCCAGGCCCATCTCAGTCCCTGTGAAACTGCATCTCATCCTACAGGGCTATGAACCTACCTCTCGCCGTGACAACAGCAAGGAAAGCTCCCAGGCCTGGCCTGGTATAAGGCTCTGTTTGCAACTCCATTGGAGAGATGGGGTCCCTCAGTCAGAGAGTGCTAGGGCTGGGATTTGAACTCTGGTCCGCAGACTGCAAACCTGCCAGCTTGATGAACACCCCCCTTCACTGCTCTGTCTTGTCCTCTCTGCCTCCAGCACGCACATGTGTGCATGCACACATAAGCACACACATGGGCATGGTGAGCACTCACCCTCTTTGAGAGCCACTCCTTAGGAAGTTTTAGGACGGAAACAGTGTTAACAGCCACACTTTCCAATTACGTAGTGCCTTATGTTTAGAAATAGGCCCGCTTTTAACTCCTTTGAGATCCTAGGACTCAACAGATAGATACCTATCGCAGAAGGCAATAGGTATCTAAACCAAAAAGTATACATATACATGTTTGGTTCATTCCTAGCTTTATTTTATTTTTTTGAGACAGGCTCTCATTCTGTCACCCAGACTGGAGTGCCATGGCGTGATCTTGGCTCACTGCAACCTCTGCCTCCCAAGTTCCAGTAATTCTCCCACCTCAGCCTACCGAGTAGGTGGGACTACAGGTGCGCACCACCATGCCCAGCTAATTTTTGTATTTTTTGGTAGAGCCAGGGTTTCACTATGTTGGCCAGGCTGGTCTCCATCTCCTGACCTCAAGTGATCCACCCTCCTCAGTCTCCCAAAGTGCTGGGATCACAGGCGTGAGCCACCTCACCTGGCCCTAATTCTAGCTTTTGATCCCTACTTAACAAAAGATGTAAACTCCAGAGCTTCTAAAAAAGAGAATTTCATTCTGGACTGTCATTAAGCTTAGAGGATTAGACATTTTCAGCCCAGAGGTTCATTAAAGCATATCCCACCCTCCTGGGACACAGGGAAGGAAGAGACACGAATGTGGATGCAGGACCCCAGAGTCATCCCAGAATTCACCTCCAGAATGGGTTGGCTTAGATGACGCAGTTTTCACACGAGGCCCAACTCTCAGGCATTGGTTTTGCAGAGGTTTAAGCCACACAGCTCAGGCATCAGGATGGACTCACAGTGCTTTTCAGGTTGGCACCAATACCGGCTATAAACCCAGAAGATTCCCAAATGCAACGAGAACAGTCTGTGGCTCTTTCTGACGCTGGTGGCCTGCACTCCTGTTTCAGGTCACTGAAAAGCAGGGTTGTCCCCAGTTCGGTTCCTGTTTTGGGAAAACATTCCCAAGAAACCTGGGAACCAGAGACCTAACTTAGCTTTTCCAGCTTCTGCAGACCACGTGTTGTGGAGACTTCCTTTATCCCTGGAGGATGGTTCTGGACGCAATCAAGGCTCTGGACTCAGAGACTTACATAGGGAGTGAGGAAGGCCGTCCCCTCTCTACAACCCTGCTCCCAGGACCCTTTGTACAAAGCTGGGACCCTCCTTTTCCATCCTGGGCACATTCCGCCATCCTTTGAGAAAGGCCCCGGCAGGGAAGGGGAGGGAGGCCCTGCTCCTGACATGAGTGCTTTAGCATCCTCCACACATACAAGTCACAGCACCTGGAGCCAGATGGGGGCTGAGTCCAGGTGGAGGGAAGCAAGGTGCCTGGGCGGACCATCGGGAAACTCCAGGTGTGGCCTGGCTGACTGTGCCTGCTGGACCAAGAGTCCCGCCTGCTAGAGGAATTGGGCCCTGCGCCCGGCTCAGGTGGAGGAAGGAATTTTCATTCCATCACAGGGTTCACCCCACGGTCCCTCACTATCAAACGGATGTTTGTCACGGTGGCCTGGCTGGAAAGATATCGGATCACCCCCAGGGCATCTTGTGGAGCCTGTGTGCCCAGGGGAGGGCAGGAGCATGTCGGGGGGCCCTGCGGCCCATGCGTCAGGGTTCCCCAGGAAAAGGGAGCATTGGCGGCTTGGCTATTGTAAACGACCCTCAGAAAGAAAACAGAGGCAGAAGGAAGGAAGTCGGCGCCCTCACCGTCTCCCCTTGAAACCGGGAAGAAAGAAACTTCGCACTGACCAGATTCTCAACGCTGTTTCTCAGCATCTACCAAGCACTAAGCACAGCCCCTCCCAGCCCTCAGCACAAACTGCCCAAGTCTGACAAACAGGGATTTGCAGATTTTATGCGCTCTCGAAAGTGAGGAGGTGGGGAGTTGGGGAGGCCGGGAGGTCAGCCCCCACCCTGCAAAGCTGTGCGCCCCCGTACCTATATTTCATCCCGTGCTGCTTCATGCTGGTGTCACCGGCACACGGGAGACTCTGCACCGACAGCTGTCCCAGGCTCCGGGCCACCATGGCCACGGCGCGGAAGCGGCCTCGGGTGCCCAGGCTGGGGCTGCTGGCTGCCGGTCGGCCCAGCCGATCCTCAGGGCCCCGGCCCTTGAGGCTGTGCTCCGAGCACACGAAGGACACCTGCATGCTGAGGCCGGGCGCTCAGATCCTGGCTGCGTCCCCTATCCCCTTGGGCTCAGGAGCCATCTGTCCCCTAGAAACTCTTCTCCCCTGACCAGGACGAGACTTTATCCAGAAGCCAAGGAAGCTGCAGGTGTTCCTTCAGGAGCGAGGATTTCCGAAGGCAACGGTGGGGAAGGCTGCGCAGCTCCGAGGGAGGCAGTCACACTTCCAGAGCTACAGAAGACCTGCTCGAAGCACGGCTGGAGGTTGGCGGGGGCGGGGGTGTGCTTCCTCCTCCCCTCACATCTCTCTTGTCTCTGCAGGTCCTTCCTCTGGCCCCACCCTCGTCCAGCTCTGGCTGCCCAAGTCCTCAGCCCAGTAGTCTCCAAAAGTGTTGGGCAGGGCTGGGCTGCGAGTTACTCCTGATGACGAGTGACGGGTGACGAGCACAGCTGCCTTCTGTGGACTGGAGAAGGGAGGGCTCTCTCTGGTGCCACTCTTGGAGCCGGAGGTGATGGCCTGGAGGGCTGTGCAGGGCTGCTGTGACTGCTCTCCTGGGCAGCGGCTCAGGGGGTCTTGGGGAGCAGCTGCTTCTTGGTGCTTCTTGAGTCTCTCCGAGGGGGCCTGGGATCCAGCTCCTGGCTCTGCGCGCCGTGGGCGGCTGAGGCTCCCACCAAGTCAATGAGGCGACCAGGGAGAGGCGCGGGCAATGTCTGGCCATTCATTATTAATGAAGCAGGATGCATGAGCCGCCTGCCTTGGCTGGTCCCCCGAGGCCATCGCTGGCTGCTCCGGGCTGACAGCTGCTGGATCAGGACTGGCCTGAGGCCTGGGCAGGCGCTGCAGCCAGGGTGGACGCCGCAGGCTGGATGGCTGAGCTTGTAGGCAGCCAGCTCCAAGCAAGGCAATGCCCGCTCCGGTCACAGCCTCCCTGGTGCATGCCCAGCGGCACCTCCTTGGGGTTCTCACTCCGGAGAGTGGGGTATCCACTGGGGGATTGGCACAAGGAGAAGCAACATCACCAGAAATGTGAAGAAGCCGCTGTGTCTTGATGATAATGACACAGATGGCCCAAGGAAGGAAACGCGGGGGTCAACGGACAGAGAGGTTCCAACACTCCCAGTAAAACTTAGGTTACAGCAGATGCTCAATAAATACTCTGCAATCAGTGAGTGAATGGTTGAATGAAGCAAGCCCCTGCCCTACTTTACTTCACCCTCTTCAGCATCCAGAGGGGCTGGCTCTGCCCTCTGACCCCAAGTGTCCCCTTCACACCCTGCAGGTGGGTCCTGGCCAGAGCTGCCTTCTGGGCCCCCTCTTGTCCTGCCAGGAGGTACTAAGGGCACTGGAAGGTGGTGGGGTGACGGGGGATAGGCAACCCTGTGCACAGCCCACCCCTCCTTGAGGCCGGACTCCAGGACTCAAAGGCCACAGCCCTGGCCTCCCGGGAGCTCATGGGCTGCTGAAGAGGCACAGATGGCCACCATTCCACCTTTGGCCCCTACCTAGGGCTCAGGTTAAGTGTTGTTCCCCCTACCCTTGTCCCTACTTGGAGGCTCTTTATAGGGTGTGAGCAGCAGCAGCTCTTAGCATCCCTACTTCCCCTAAATGTGCAAAGCCAGGGCCAAGATGGAATTTGCTCAGACTATCTTACAGAATTTTTCAACAGCCTCCTTCTCTATTTATAAAAAGGATCATATTGATTTGTTCAAAGAGCCTCTGGTTGCCTACTGTGTACCATGGGGCACCTGCTCTCACAGCACTCACTGTCTAGGGCAGGGCTGTTCAACATCTGATCACGCCAGGGGAGCTTATTACAAAGGCCGGGTCCTGGGTGCCCCCCAGCCCCGACCTACGGATTCAGCGCTCTGAGGCCCAGCCCGGAAGGCGGTGTTTCTACCAAGAGCTTCGAGTAGTGCTACGCATGCTGGCCTAGTGAGACGCAGAAATCCTCTACCTCTTCCTTACAGATTCTCTGCACTCTGGCAAATCATCGGATCCCACAATGGCTGGCATCTTACTATTCCCCAGGGGTGTTCTTACCCCAGTGGTGCACGTTAAGCAGCACAGAGTTAAGTGAGACTCACAAGACTTTTAGTCACCAAGTGTAAAATGTCATCGGCCTCACCACACGACCCAGCAATTCCCTTGCTAGCTATGTCCTCAACGAACTGAAAACATACGCCCACACAAAAACTTCAACACAAATGTCCACAGCAGCCTTATTCACAATAGCCCAAAACTGGAGATCACGCAACTGCACTCTAGCCTGGGTGACAGGGCAAGACTCTGTTCAAAAAAAAAAAAAAAGAAGTACTGACACAGGCATGGGTGAACCTTGAAAACATGATGCTAAGTTAAAGACGTTCATGAAAGAATGCATATGATTCCATTCATATGAAATATCTACAGTGGCTTAAGCCTGTAATCCCAGAACTTTGAGAGGCTGAGGTGGGTGGATCACGAGGTCAG
>NW_012098654.1:444302-451601 GCF_000951045.1 Mandrillus leucophaeus | reverse complement strand
AAAAAAAAAAAAAAAAAGAGAAAAGAAGTCAATTGGCACATGTCTGGATCTCCTCCTCGTCCCAACTTGGATGCATCTGCAAGGAGAGGCCCTTTGCGAGGACACTGAAATGAGCAAAGCTCAGGTCAAGGTTGTAAGCTTTTAGCTTTCCACTCCTGTCTAATCCTTGCAACTTTCTAAGAATACTGCAAGTCTCAACCCTGTTTTGATTTTTGTGTGTGTCTGTTTCTTTTCTGTGTTGTGTTGAGACAGGGCCTCACTCCTGTTGCCCAGACTGGAGTGCAGTTTCACGATCATGGCTCACTGCAGCCTTGACCTCTCGGGCTCAGGTGATCCTCCCACCTCAGCCTCATGAGTAGCTGGGATCACAAGTGTGCACCATCACGCCCGGCTAGTTTTAAAAATTTTTTGTAGAGTTAGGGTTTTGTCATGTTGCTCAGGCTGGTCTCAAACTCCTGGGCTCAAGCAATCTGCCCACCTCGGCCTCCCAAAGTGCTGGGATTACAGATGTGAGCCACCGTGCCCGGCTCAACCCGTTTTGGACAGGTGGAAAATTCTAGCATCTGGCCAGCCTCTGAAACCCACCGGGCTCCTGCCCACCTTAGTGGCAGCTCCCTGTGGGCACAGCACATGTGTCCCGGTTCCCCAGGGAGCTCTGAGTTCAGATACTCATCCCATCGTCCCACAGCACTGGCATAGTGGGAGTGAGTGTCAGGGTTCTAAAGAGGATCCTCCGGGAATGGGGCACAGGGGTCAGAGGAGGTGCTTCCTGCATCTCGATGAGGACTTGTACACACCTGAGCACCTGCTGGGGTGGCTCCTGGGGACCGGCTGCCAGGCCCCAGCCCCCAACACGAACTGCTTCTGGAGTGGGCTTTGTCAGGCCCCCCACAAACTCCAGTGAAGGCAAAGGGACTGAGAGGGGTGCCTCAGCATGGAAATTGTATCTACCTGTGAGTTCACGTCATAAACAGGTGGGCTTGACATGCTGCGGCCAGTTTCAGATGGCAGGAGGCTGTGCGCAGTGTTTGGCATGTTGCACTGGGCACAGCTGGCGTGGCTGGGTGGAGGGGCACCTGCTGTGGCTCCAGGTGCATCACCTGTGTGGCCCCAAGTATGTCAGTCTCTTCATATCCCCACAGAATGCCTTTCCTTAGGTCCCACTGTGTGCAACATGCACCTGCTGTCCCAAACCCGGGACTCTGAGAACGGAGCAGGAGATGGGATCTACGATGGTTAATACTGAGAGTCAACTTGATTGGATTGAAGGATGCAAAGTACTATTCCCGGGTGTGTCTGTGAGGGTGGACTGGGAGAAGCAGACCTACTCTCAATCTCCGTGGGCACCACCTAATCAGCCGCCAGTGCGGCTAGAATAAAGCAGGCTGAGGAACGTCGAAGGACTAGACTGGCTGAGTTTTCTCCCGTGCTGGATGTTTCCTGCCCTTGAACATCAGACTCCAAGTTCTTCAGCTTTTGGACTCTTGATCTTACACTAGTGATTTGCCAGTGGCCCTCAGGCCTTCAGCCACAGACTGAAGGCTGCACTGTTGGCCTCCCTACTTTTGATGTTTTAGGACTTGGACTGGCTTCATGGCTCCTCATTTTGCAGATGGCCTATTGTGGGGCTTCACCTTGTGACTGTGTGAGTCAATTCTCCTCATAAACTCCCCTTCATATATTCATCTATCCTATTAGTTCTGTCCCTTTAAAGAACCCTGACTAACGCAGGATCCTTCTTGTCCAAGTGGGAAATCCGGACCTTCCACAATCTTCCTTCCAAAGCACAGGCCCCAGAAAGCCAAGCTGAGGACGAGGCTAGCACCCTGGGGTTCTGTGCATCAGAGGGAGAACCTTCTCTCTGGTGAGGCTGTCTTCAGTGTCCTGAGTGGCCTCCCAAAGTGCTGGGATTACAGGCGTGAGCCACTGCCCGGCCCCGTGCTGGCAGGCTTCGGTCAGAGGCATGGAGCGTGGCTGGTTGACTTCAACCTACAACTGAGTTCTGATTCTTCTTTTGTCTCTTCGGTACCTGCTGTTGATAAGATGAAGCAGCCAGCTCTTGCTGTGATTCATCGGAGGGCAACCACCCCCAATTAAAAGCTCTGCTCTGTGTCTCTGGAGTGCACCACAGACAGCATCCCTGCAGCGGAGGCTTCCGGCTCAGTGTCTGGGGCCCACTCGTCCCCCTTGGGCCTGGAGAGGCCGGAAAGCTGGGGCCGGCCAGCTCCTCCCCCACAAAGCTGGGGCCGGCCAGCTCCTCCCCCACAATGGCAACAGGCTCGCAGTGGAAGGGGGCAGACACGCTCCTATGCACAGAATGAGGCCTGTGGAGGGCTCAAGGCCTTGAGAAGGTTTTAGATGCAGCATTTTTTTTTTTTGAGGTAGAGTCTCGCTCTGTCACCAGGCTGGAGTGCAGTGGCGCGACCTTGGCTCACTGCAATCTCCACCTCCTGGGTTCAAGCAATTCTCCTGTTCAGCCTTCTGAGTAGCTGAGATTACAGGCACATGCCACATGTCCAGTTAATTTTTGTATTTTTAGTAGAGACGGGGTTTCACCATGTTGGCCAGGATAGTCTTGATCTCTCGACCTTTTGATCCACCTGCCTCGGCCTCCCAAAGTGCTGGGATTACAGGCGTGAGCCACCCTGCCTGGTCTGATATGGCTTTTAAAAGCATAGCCTCCAGCATCTCCTCAGAGTGAGGCTGAGGTTCTGTATCCTGCAGAGACCGCCTTGTCCATGCTAAACGGAGTGTGATTTACATCCAAAGGTGGCTTCTTGCCCAAGGAAGGGCAGAGGATGCTGAACAGTTAAGGGGTTGCCCCAAAGGAGCAGTTTCTAAGAACAAAGGGAGGCAGGGCCAGTGGCCTTCCTGGAGGAGGAGTCCACCAGTTGAGTAAGAGCTGAAGACTCCATAGGGGCTAACTGCTGTGAGTTTGGCTTCCTTCAGCTGGGGCATGAAGCAAGGGTCCCTGGGAAAGGCCTGAGCCACTGTGTTCAAGGCCAAGTCGGCCAGCAGGAGAGTGGGTCAGTGGTGCCAGGGAGTATGGTAGGGCTCCAGGGAGAAGGTGGGCTCCATGCGGAATTCCAGGAGTGTCCTTCTCCTGAGAGCAGGGGCAGGAGGGCAGATGGCAGGAGCCTGTGAGGCAGCAGCAGGTTCTGTGTCTGGAGTAGGGTGACCCACTGGCCTTGCCAAAGGGCGCGTCAGATCGTGGGGGACTTGACACGGAGAGACAGTGAGAGGCCGAGGGAAGGAAGAGGCCACAGGACCGCCGACGGGACATGTGAGCCTTGCCCAAAGTGTACATCCCCCTGGTGGGGCCCATTCTGTGGTTGGGCTGAGTGGACTGTGCTGGGGTCACACCTTGAAGCTGCAGGTGACACTAGGACAAGGCCTCCTGCAGGCCGTGTGTGTTTCCCAGGAACCAGCTTTACATGGTCTTCAAAGCCAGTTCCTCCGCCTTCCTCTTGCTCATCAGGACCTCATGGCTCCACACTCACTTCCAACTCTAGGAGCCCAGAAACGGGAAAGTGGCCCGCGGCTGTGAGTCGGCTGGCTCTGCTCGGAGCTGCTGCTGTTTCCCATGCAACTGTCCGGCCCCGAGCGAGCACCTCTCCTTCCCTTCCTCCTTCCGTCCTCTGAAGCACCCTTTGAGATGTAACAAGACCAGCAACAATGACCACCGAAGAGCCTCTAGGGGCAGATGCCCCAAACCTCCAGGAAGGGGCCTGGGGATCTGCACTGTAACAGGTATAGCTGGGCACAGTGGCTCACGCCTATAATCTCAGCACTTTGGGGGGCCAAGGCGGGTAGATCGCTTGAGCCAAGGTATTCCCAGTTAGCCTGGGGAACCTAGTGAGACTCAACTCTACAAAAAGTACAAAAATCAGCTGGGTGTGGTGGTGTGTGCCTGTGGTCCCAGCTACTAGGGAGGCTGAGGCTGGAGGATTACTGGAGCCTGGGAGGTTGAGGCTGCAGTGAGCTATGATTGCACCACTGCACTCCAGCCTGGGCAACACAGCAAGTCCCTGTCTCAAAACAAAAAACAGCAAAAAACACGAAAAACAGGGACGGCCCATGATTCCTGCTGCCAGGCCAGCTCCAGAAACACCTAGCACATCAACAATCGGTGACAAGACAACCACTCGGCGCAGGAGTTTGGTTCTCTGCCTTTCCTCCCACCTCTCCTTCAGCAGCCCTGTCGGGGAGGGAAGGGCTGTTCTGTCCCTTTAGGGAAGCTGGGGCTGGAGAGGCTGGGGCTGCAGACGGATGCTGTTTCCAGGCCTGGGGTGACCATGACCACCAAGTCTCCAATGTGGTGCCCGCTGCCAGCAGAAGCCCTCCCTGCCCTGACACAGACCCCACACAGCTGCTGCCACGGTCCTGGGCAGGCCCTCACGGAGGGCACTGGGCCTGCCAGTTGGCTTTCTCCCAGCCCCTGCGTCTGGCCCGGCAGCTCTTCCAGAATGACTGGCTGCTCGCCTCCCTCCCTCCTGCCCTTCCTGATGCCTCTGCCCCTTGTCTGCGCGGCACTGAACTGCATCTCTAAGTGCGACTAGGTGCACGAATGAGACCCCAAGACGGATAGACAGGAAGGGCCAGTCTAGACTGGACAGCTACTGCTGGGTGGGAAGGTCCTTTTCCCAGGGACCGGAAGGGCCTGCATTTCTCTCCCACAAGGGGCCAAGCCTGGAGCTTTGAGTTATGTCACTGGAGCTTATTTAGTCCTCAGGACAATTCTGATGTAGTGACCCTGGTCTCCACTTTCCAGGTAAGGAAACCGAGTCATGGAGAGGCCAGGGGACTTGTCTGAGGTCACACAGGTAGCTGGTGGGAGCCTGGGTTCCTCCCAGGACACTCAGGGATGTCCCCGCAGGCTCAAGGTGTTGAGTCAATCCTTGGGGCTTGTGGCAGGTTGAAATGTGTCCCCAAAAGACAGTTGAGATCCTAATTCCTGATACCTGTGAGTGTGACCTTATTTGGAAACAAGGTCTTTGCAAATGTAAACAAGTTAAGTTGGGATGGTCCTGGATTAGGGTCGGCCTTTAATCCAATGACTCGGTTTTTGTTTTTTGCTTTTTGTTTTTGAGGCAGGGTCTTGTTCTGTTGCCCAGGCTGGAATGCCAGTGGTGTGATCTTGGCTCACTGCAGACTCTGCCTCCTGGGCTCAGTGATCCTCACTTCAGCCTCGTGAGTAGCTGGGATCAGAGGCACTCACCACCATGCCTGGTCAATTTTTGTAGAGATGGAGTTTTGCCACATTGCCCTGGCTTGTCTTGAACCCCTGGACTCAAGTTATCCACTCACCTCAGCTCCCAAGGTGCTGGGATTACCAGCATGAGCCACTGCACCTGGCCATGACCGGTGTTCTTATAAGGAGAGAGAGATTTGGAGACAGAGGCCCACAAAAGGAAAATGGCCATGGGCGGGCAGAAGCAGAGATTGGAGCGATGTGGCCACAAGCTGAGGAATGCCCAGGACTGCTGGCATCACCAGAAACTGGGGGAGGCAAAAAGGACCCTCGCTGGGGCCTCTGGAGGACGTGTAGCCCTGCTGCACCTGGGTGTTGGATTTCCAGCTCCCAGAACTGGGGAAGAAAAGGTTTCTGCTGTTGTAAACCACCCAGCTTGTTACAGCAGCCCCAGGAAAGGAAAACAGGATCTTTCCCAAGATGGACTCTGTCTCTTGGGGACCCCTCTTTCCCAGGATGCACTTGGCCTTGTAGACAGGTTAACCTGCCATCTCCCTCTGGCCTCTGCTGTTTTTCTCCTGCCCCTCCTCCTGTCCTCTGTGCCCTCCTTCCCGTCTGTCCTTTAAGACACACCTGGATTCCCAGCTTTTCAAGTAAGCCTTCCCTGGCTGGCCCAGCTGGAAGTGACGGCCTATGGTTAACTGAGCAACTACAGTCTGCTCAATGAACTTGGCAACCAACCAAGTACTCCCTGGTGAACATAAGCGTGTGGTAAGAGCCTGGGATCTAGAGTCAGAAAGCACAGGAAATCAGGACTCCTGCCCTGCCAGGAGCTCATGACCAAGGGTCAGTGCCCAAGGACTGCAGAGGCTCCCTGCCATCCACATCTGGACTACAGAGAGAGCCTCAGACCAGCTTCCAGTCAGTCCTGTCTTCCCACCATCAAGGACACAGCCAGAACGAGACAAGTGCTTTGGAAAGTGGATTAAGACCAAGACCACGTAGCGCCTTCCGACCTAAACTCACACAGGCTGGGGGTGTTCTGGGTGCCAGGGACAGACAAAGCTCTGATCTCAAAGCAGTGCAGACGGGCAAAGAGCAAGGCAACCGAGACGGACGAGGGGTGAGGAAGACACTCAGGAGAGGGGCTTCTGAGTGACTTCGTAGGTGCTTGTTTAGAGTGGGTGCTTGGGACAGTCTCTTTGGGGACCAAGCTTAGATGTGACAATGGGAAGGAACTAGGCCACATCTGGGGGGGCACCCTCCAGGAAGAGGGAACAGAAAGTGTGAGGACCCTGCGGATGGAATGAGTTCCCCTTTGGGGATACAGAAACAAGGGGCGGCGTCCGGAGCCTCCTGAGCAGGAGGGAGAGGGGTCCGAGTTGAGACCAAGGAGGCAGGCTAGGGTCCCGGAGAGCCTTGTGGGAGTTTGGGTTCACTCCCAGCACCATGGCGAGCAGAGGAAAACACAGCTGAACTGAGGGCTGGTGTCTGGCCAGCACAGCGTGGGCCTGGTCACAGCTTCTGATCTGCCATTCTGAGGCCACATCTCTGAACCCTACCATCCATAGGGGAGGGGAAATGGGTGCTAAGCCAGCTGCCCTCACCCTGCTCCCTCACGCTTACACAGGGGCTGTGTGGATTTAAAAATTCATCTTAAAATTCTTTTTAACAGCAAGAATTGAGGACAGCTTAAAGAATGGGGAAGTGTAGGCTGGGCGTGGTGGCTCATGCCTGTAATCCCAGCACTTTGGGAGGCGGAGGCAGGTGGATCACTTGAGGTCAGGAGCTTGAGACCAGCCTGGCCAATATGGTGAAGCCCCTGTTTCTACTAAAAATACAAAAAATAGCCATGCGGCCGGGCGCGGTGGCTCACGCCTGTAATCCCAGCACTTTGGGAGGCCGAGATGGGCGGATGACGAGGTCAGGAGATTGAGACCATCCTGACTAACACGGTGAAACCCCGTCTCTACTAAAAATACAAAAATTAGCCGGGCGCGGTGGCGGGCGCCTGTAGTCCCAGCCACACAGGAGGCTGAGGCAGGAGAATGGCGTGAACCCGGGAGGCGGAGCTTGCAGTGAGTGGAGATCGTGCTACTGCACTCCAG
>NW_012098654.1:440045-443972 GCF_000951045.1 Mandrillus leucophaeus | reverse complement strand
TCTATACTCATATTTAAGACCAAGTTTAATGGAGACCCAGCCCAGTTGCTGACGGAGAAGAGGTCACCACGGAATAAATTTATCTGGGATCTTTAATAACTGGTGGTCTGAGTCACGGAGCACCCCACCCACCCCCTACCAACCTGGGTGCAGCAAAATGAAATTCACCAGATAGAGTGAGGCCACCACTCTCCCCGCCCCCCTTCACCCCGACCTGGGTGTAACAACAACCTTTGGCCCATCAGCTGCTAAAGGGACTTTGTCGGTGGGGTGAGGTGGCTCATGCCTGTAATCCGAGCACTTTGGGAGGCCAAGGTGCGCGGATCACCTGAGGTCAGGAATTTGAGACCAGCGTGGTCAACATGACAAAACTCTGCCTCTACTAAAAATACAAAAATTAGTCATGTGTGGTGGTGCATCCCTGTAGTCCCAGCTACTCGGGAGGCTGAGGCAGGAGAATCGCTTGAACCTGGGAGTCAGAGGTTGCAGTGAGCTGAGACTGTGCCACTGCACTGCAGCCTGGGCGATACAGTGAAACCCAAACTCAAAAAAAAAAAAGGGGGTCCTTTGCCTTCTCATCTCCTCCACTCCCTGAGAAGGGAGATCCCCAAGGGCATTTCAGCCCCACAGTGGGTCCTGCAGTGTCTCCGAGGCTGCTCAGACATTTTCCTTGGGGCTTCAGGCAAATAAAAGACATGTCCTCCTCACCTGTGCTAGTTCCTTGCAGCTGCCATTACAAAGAACCCCAAATTAGAGGACTTAGAACAACAGAAATGTCTTCTCTCCCACTTCCAGAGTCTGAAGTCCAGGTGTGGGCAGGGCTCCCTCCAAATGCCCTAGTGAGGTGTCCTTTCCTGCCCCTTCCAGCGTCTGGTGGCTCCTGGTGGGGCAGGAGACCAGGGTCTGGAGGCAGGGAACTGAAGGCCAATTCCCGCTGACTTTCTAGAACTAAGTCAAAAGGAAAACCCCAACTTTCCACGCCCAAGTAACAAAAGAACCAGAGGCTACTCTCTTCGCACGGTGCCCCCTTTTCTGCGTGGCAGATGAAAAACGGAAGTTACTTCTGATTGGTCCCCTCCTGCAACCAATCAGGCTGGTCGTGGGCCAAGTCTTCATTTGCATAGAAGTGTAACTTTGTAACTTCACTTCAGCTTCTGATTGGTCACTTTCCACAACCAATCAGAATGATCACAGGCCACTACTTCATTTACATAGGTTGTACACCAAGTGACCAATGGGAAACCTCTAGAAGGTATTTAAACATCAGAAAATTCTGTATCCAGGTTCTTGAGCCACTTGCCCACTCATCCTGTGGAGTGTACTTTTGTTTGATCTCGGCTCACTGCAACCTCCACCTCCCAGGTTCAAGTGATTCTCCTTCCTCAGCCTCCCGAATAGTTGGGACTACAGGTGTGAGCCACCACAACTGGTTAAGTTTTGTATTTTCAGTAGAGATGGGGTTTTGCCATATTGCCCAGGCTGCTCTTGAACTCCTGGTCTCATGTAATCCACCTGCATTGGCCTCCCAAACTGTTGGGATTACAGGCGTGAGCCACCACACCCGGCTGCTTTTGTTGCTTCTTTCTTTCCTTGCTTTGTATGTGCGTTTTGTCCAATTCTTTGTTCAAGATGGACACCCTCCACTGGTAACACCGAGACTCCTCGGAGTTCCTTGGGTTGTGGACCCATTGCTCCTCTCTCTATCACCACATGGCCTTCTTATAAGGACACCAGTCGTAGGAATTAGGGTCCATTCTATTCTCGAATGGCCCCATTGCCCCATCTTAACTAATTATATCTGCAACGACCCTATTTCCAAATAATGTCACATTCTTCTTCTTCTTTTTTTTTTAAGACAGGGTCTCACTCTGTTGCCCAGGTTGGAGTGCAGTGGCACAAACAGGGCTCACTGCAGCATTGAAGTCCTGGGCTCAAGTGATCCTCCTGCATTAGCCACCTGTTAGCTGGGACCACAGGCATGTCTCACCATGGCTGGCTAATTTTTTGATTGTTTTTAGAGATGGGGTTTCGCCATGTTACCCAGGCTGCTTCTCAAAGTGCTGAGATTACAGGC
Source organism: Mandrillus leucophaeus (assembly GCF_000951045.1). NCBI lineage: Eukaryota > Metazoa > Chordata > Mammalia > Primates > Cercopithecidae > Mandrillus > Mandrillus leucophaeus. Next base: position 441,898 of record NW_012098654.1, on the reverse strand, counting down.
ATGAGCCACCACACCCAGCCTAATGTCATATTCTGAGGTTTAGGATGAATGTGAATTTTGGGGGTCTTGATTTAACCCACTAAACTCTCCTCCATCACAAATCCTGTCCACATTGGAGGGAGCTGAGGTTTCCCCTGAGTTTGGAGGATGGGGTCTGGCCCCTCCTGTGTCATCGTCTTGTGTCCTCCACCTTCCTCCCTCCAGCCTAGCCGCCTGGGCCTTCTCTTCACTCCTCCAACCGAGAGAGGCATCCATTCCAGACCCCTCTCCTCTTGGGCTGGAATGTTCTCCACATCTTTAGACGATTCCTCTCTCAGAGGGTTCCCCCTTGGCCTCCCTGGTTTCTCTTTATTGCATTGTCCTGCATTGCTGCCTTGGCCGGTGGCCACTGTTGGAACTTGTCTCCGTGTGAGCTCGCTGCTTCTCTGCCCCCCACACCCCCCAGCCATGGCTGCAGTGAGGGTGGGGACCTGGTTAATCTTGTTCATGCAGCAGCTCTAGGATCTGGCCCAGTGCCTGGTGCCAAGCAGACTCTCAATAAACATTTACTGAATAAACAAAAGGAATCAATGACTAGCCCGTCATGAATGCACAGCATCTCCTTCTTGAGAAATTTCCAGCAGAACGAGGAGGTCAGCTGTGGCCGAACTAGCGGACCCTTTGTCCTTCCTTTACAGCTGGATTTAGGATACAAAGCCTGAAAAACTCTGCCATCTAATGGACTCAGAGCAGAAGTGTTTCATTTCTTCAAATTACAACCACATATTCAAACAATGACAACCAGCCGCTCTGGCTGTCACCTGCTCATGGTGTGACTAAACACTCTGTCCACAGGAGAAAACGTTAAAGGAGCAGTCCCGGCCTGCACTCCACTCTGCAGAGAGCACGCAGATGATCCCTGGGGTCTGTCTCAGATGGAAGCCAGAGATTGAGTGTTGCCAGATAAAACACAGGACGCCCAGTTAAATTTGAAGTTCAGATAAACAATGAGGAGATTTTTAGTATAAGTTATGTCCCAAATATTGCATGGAACATATTTATGCTAAAAAGTTACTCGCTGTTTATCTGAATTCAAATTTAACTGGCAACTCTACAAGGCCTGGGTGGGGAGGGTCCCCTTTGGCTGACTGGCTCTCACAAGGGCATGTTCCTGAGAGGCACAGAAGCTAAAGCTGTCAATTTGCAACTGACACACGGATTTACACCAGCCAGAGAACGGCGGCTGGCAGAGCGCTGTCCGAGGTGCTGAATTCAGAGACAAGCGCACTGAAAAGAAAGTCCTGTAGAGGTTCCAAGTGAATTCAGACCTATGTGCCTATCATTTACAGCAGGGGGCTCCAACACCCAGAAACACATTTTTCCCCCATGGAGAAACACCCCCACACATTTTTATCCCATGGAGAATTTACCAAACTTTTTTTTTTTTTTTTGCGTGACGGGATCTCACTCTGTCACCCAGGCTGGGAGTGCAGTGGTGTGATCTCGGCTCACTGCAACCTTCACCTCCCAGGTTCAAGCGATCCTCCTGCTTCAGCCTCCCCAGTAGCTGGGACTACAGGTGCGCACCACCACGCCCAGCTCATTTTTGTATTTTTAGTAGAGATGGGGTTTCACCATGTTGGCCAGGCTGGTTTTGAGCTCCTGACCTCAAGTGACCCGCCTGCCTCGGCCTCCCAAAGTGCTGGGATTGCAGGTGTGAGCCACTGTGCCTGGCCCCAAACTCTTAATAGGACTTTTCTTTTGATAGGATAGGACTATGGCACTTTCACTTTCTTTTTCTTTTTCTTTTTTTGAGACAGCGTCTCACTTTTACGTTGTTGCTCAGGCTGGAGTGCAGTGGTGTGATCACAGCT
>NW_012098654.1:413542-439571 GCF_000951045.1 Mandrillus leucophaeus | reverse complement strand
TTCCTGATCTCAGGTGATCCACCCGCCTCCGCCTCCCCAAGTGCTGAGATTACAGGTGTGAGCCACCGTGCCCGGCCCTTTTATACATTTTTACATGGCTGAAATCAGACTTCCCACCCCAATCCCCCCTGCCCAGCCCTTACCGATACTTCATGCCTGTGCGCTGGGCGGTGCAGCCGTCCAGGGAGAGACCGTGCATGCGGAGGAAGCTCTCCATGTTCCTGGCCTGGGCAGCTGCCCGCACCTCCCGCAGCCGCTGCAGTTCCAGTGTGTCCGTCTGGCGGACGGGATGCAGGGCCCACTCAGAGTGGCACCTGCTGCTCACGCTCCGCAGACTCTCGCTGTACGTCATGGACAACATGGTGCCGCCTGGCCTGGGAGCCGCCACTGTCCAGACGGTGATGAGTTAGACAGTGTGCCAATGCCCCGCGTGCCCCAGGCTGGATGGCTGGCCCTGGGGCAGGGGGCAGCTGTAGTGAAACATCCTCTAACTAGTGCCGCCACCAGGAGGTCTTGGTGTCTAGGAGTGGGACCCGGCCCCTGGATGTAAACATCTCTTGGCATGAGATTTTCAGTCCGCAAAGCAGTGCTTGCCAGGAACTCTGGCTAAGCTGCCCTTTTCTGCCCCCTGCATCTGTGAGACAAGCACAGGCAAAGCTGCATTCCAGACAGGACAGCTGCACCCCAAGTGTCCAAATGAAAACGGGAGCACAGAGAGCATGCAGAGCCTGAGCCCCCCAAATGCTGAAGACCAGGGTTGATTTTCCGTGGTGACTGTGGTACCACATCACAGTGCTCTCTTGAAGTGGTTCCCAGGGCAAAGCTGTCCCTGGGAAAGCAGCGCAGGGCACAACTGTTGCTGAAGTAAACTCTCCTGTAATTATGCCAGGGAGGCACCTCACCCCTGCATGCCAGGTGGCCCCAACCCGGGAAGGTCCTATTTGCTCCTAGCCTTGTAAAGGGAAATGCTATCTATACAACACATTCCCTGCTTGTTGAAAGCATCATTGCACCGCAGAGATCTTTGGGCTTCGTGCTTTTTGCAAAAGAACCACCAAGCAGAATGCATTTAAGCAGGTTGCAGAGGAGAGTGGCCTGGGGAAATAGGCTTAGTTGGGACAGGGGAGTTTCAAAGATTCTATGTGAAGAACCATTGCTAAATAGTCAGCTGAAATGATGAACGCACATTCCTGGAAACTAAAAGCAATGTAAATGTCCATCAGTAGGGAAACTGGTTGCCTAAGTGACAGTCCATCCACATAGTGGGAATTTGTGCTGCTGTCAAGAATGAGGCGTCTCAACATAGACTGATGTGCAATGAGCCCTGAGAGATAGTGGACAATTAAAAGGCCAAGGGAGAAAGCATGTGTCCAGAACTCAACCACTGGTGTTAATTCACGTGCACAACAGTGACTGGACCAGTGAGGGCAGCCTCGGGGCTGAGTCCTCACCCTGCAGAGTCTGTGACAGGGCAATGAGGACAAGGAGGCAGGCTCAACACAAAGGAGGTCCCCAGTCCAGTGACCCTCACCCCACCTGACTGCAGCCTGGGCCATGGCCCAGGTGGACTGCACTGCAGCCCTGCGTCATTGCCAGAGAGAGAAGGTGCAGAGGGGAAGTCACCATTTCAGCTGGGTCAGCTGCACAGGGGGATCCTGGAACCTGGCCTGGGAACTGCAAAGGAACCAGCACTGTCCCCAACTTCTGCCCCAAGAGAGGAAAAGTTCGATTATCCCTGGGGAGGAGCTGGGAGGGCTATCCTGGGAGCTGAGACAACTATAGAGGCTTTAGCATGGTCCTTGAAGGGGGCTGAGATGTCCTGGAGTTGCCCTAGGCTGGGCCTTTCCTGGGCTGAGCTCCAGGGGCCAAAGGAAGGACCCACAAGGGGCAGGAGTTTGTGATGAGCCCCATGTACCAGGGTCCTTCCAGAATGGGTGACCGGCCTGCTGACCTTTCACTGCTCTGCCCATATGTGCACCCAGAGAGGGGGGCCACCTCCAGGAGCCCCACAGCTGCCTCTTTCATGGAGGTTTCCCTGCAAGTATTTGTCTGTATCTTATTTGTAGGGACCATCATTCATGTCTGCCCTGTTGTGCCCAGCATGAGGCCTAGCTCAGAGCAGAGCCTACGAATGTCTGTTGCATGAACATGCAATTGAGGTGGGGAAGGTGGGCTCAGAGAAGAGCGAAAGAGAGACCAGCCGGCAAGGAGCCCCGGAGGAGCCCCTACAGGGAGATGGTAGCAGTGTCCACACAGGCCTCGGCCCCACTACCCTGGTCAGGGCTGGATGGCTCCCTCCCCAAAAGCGGGCAGCCAGCTGTCCTCAGGGAGCCTGCCGTGCTGGTCACTCACAGCCTGCACCTCCGTCTGACGGGCATGGCTCCCAGGGGGCCTGTGCTTCCCATCCTACTCTCTGCCCCACGCACGCCATGCCATGTGCCTCTTTCTTGCTGTGATCTGTCTCCATTACGCTCGCCATCATCTACCTTGCAGATTCCTCTCTAGCTGTCCTATGTGCTGAATTCACTCCCCTGAAGGTTGGGTCCAGGAGGGTAGGGACCCTTCTAGCTCCTGCCACTGCTGCCTGCCCAGTGCCCATAGGAGTGCCCCTGGTGCACAGAGGAGAGGCTCAGATACTTCTAGAACAGAAACCAAGGCCCAGGCTCCAAAAGGCCAACCAGGGCTATACCTGGGCATTTCCCGGCAGTGCCGGGACAGCAGCTGGCGGGGACACAACGGGCTTCCTGCTTCAGGCCCAGGGGCTCTTTGCAGGTCGCCCTCTCTTGCTGGGGGGTTCCCATGCCAGCAGTTGCATTCACCACTGCTCATTTCTACGCTGCGAGGGATGGTGGCTGCTGGACCTCTGGATGCTGAAGCAGGCAGGTGCCCTGGCATGGAAAACCCTCTGCCTTCTGGGAGAATCGCTCTGGAGGGCAGAGAGGCCCGGACTCCAGGAGAGGTTCATCTTAGGAAATGAGGCCCTTGGCACCCACAGACAGCAGCACCAGCTTCCCCTCCCTGCCTACTGGCCGGCCACTCCCTTCCCTCCATGCGTGCGGCAGGCAGCTGCTTCTGAGATGGCCGTGTGGCCGGCCGCCAGCCCTGTGTGGGGCAAATGGGGGCCAACTCTTGCTTTCCTGAGGTCTGTGTTTAGAAGGAAGGCCAGCTGGGCAGGCTGCAGCCGCAGGGCTCTTTCTGAAAGGCAGGGCCAGCCTCAGACATGCAAGTTCCCTGCCTGGCCCGACCAGGCTGAGATCAATAGTCATTAGCTTTCAAGACATGACTCATGAAAAGCAACCCGGGTCTGGTTTGGCTCTGGAAATGCAGCCAAGGCCCTGGGGTGGGAGGACAGGGTGGCTGAGTGCCCAGCTTCTGGACAGGGACAGCTCTGCTTGTCACCTGCCCATGGTGTGACCCAGGCAGGCACCTTGACCGCTCCTGGCCTCAGCCTCCACATCTGTGAGGTGGGCTGGGCAGAGGCCTGTTGTACCAGGCTGCTGTGGGCTGCGTGAGATGAGGCTTTGGACAACTGGGTGGGAGTTGGTGATGCAGCACGGAGCGAGTCTCTTGGGGGGGCGTGGGATAAGACACCAATTATGATAAATGCCGTGGAGAGAAAAATCCACCAGCAGGGGCCAGCAGGCAGGGCGGGAAGGAACTTGTGACCATAGGCTTGAGTGAGGGGAGTGAGCCACACAGACACCAAATCTCCCTAGAAAATGCTTAACGGGAGAGAACACAGATGTGAATAATCGCCCCCTTCCCAACAAGATGGTGGAGGGCCGAGTGTGGGGATGTGGGTGGGAGAAGGGAGAGAGGGCAGCTCTGTGGGGGCTCGCTTGCAATCTTTCCTTACAGCTCATCTCGCAGCCCTGGAAGCAGGCCTGCAGGTGGGGGCCCTGTGGCATGGAGGGAGCCCAGAGCCTCTTGCTGTGAGCTTGTCCCCATGGTGCCAGGGCAGGGCTTGGGCCAGGGAACTTGTGGGCACAGAAATGGCAGCCTTTGGCATGGGGTGGAGGGGTGAGGAGCAGGGCTGGTGCCATGAGGGGTCCACGGCTGCTGGATTCCCCTGAAGGTTGGGTCCAGGAGGGCAAGGACCCTTCTGCCTGCTGCCACTGCCCCCTGCCCAGTGCCTACGGGAGTGCCCCATGCACAGAGGAGGGGCTCAGATACTTGTAGAACAGTAACCAAGGCCCAGGCTCCAAAAGGCCAATCAGAGCTATACCTGGGCATTTCCCAGCAGTGCCAGACAGCCGTTGATGGGGGCGGGGCTGGCTTCCTACCTCAGACCCAGCAGCTCTCTGCAGGTTGCCCTCTCTTGTGTAGGGGAGGGGGCTCCCATGCCAGAACTTGGATCCTTCTGCACAGTGGGGGCTCCCTGTGGTTCTGAAGGGTCATGACTCTGGGAGGGCTGCTCCGGGGGAAGAAGGATGGGAGTAGGCAGAAGGTAAAGGGCTCTGCCCGTTACCAGCGGTGCCTGGGGACAGAGGACAAAGGCCGGCTCCTCTGGACTCCCTCACACTGGGGCTCTATGCCGGGCTTTTGCTGAAGGAGGCTCTAGCAGCGTTAGGTCCTTGGATGAAGGGGCCCCAGTAAGACACTGCAGGGAAGAGGGAGCAGCCTCGCTGTCGGGCTCCTGCCTCAGGGTCCCCACTTCTCCTGCGCTCAAGAGCACAGTGACCCTGACTTCTGATTCAAAATATCCCAGATCCCGGCCGCTTTCCAGAGTGAGGGTCTCTGAGCCCTGACACTCCCTCACCACCCTGGTACCAAGAAAAACGAGCCCCTCTTCAACAGCCACTGCTAATTACGTGGCACCTACAGGTTCTTTCCTGGGCTGGGCCTGCCTTGTGCAAATCTATTCTTGTAAGTCAGGGGCCCAGGGGAATTCATGTGAATTAACACCGTGACATGGAAAAATGCAAGGAAGATGTTAACCTCACTAAGTCAGTAGGAATCACTACCTCCCCCCAGACTCCTCTACCTGGAATTTCTGAATTGCTCTGTTTACTGAAAGCCAACAAAGCATACATCATAAGACTGAGAAGGAATCCTGAGCGTCTCTTCTGAATGGCGACACCTGTCCAGACAGCAGAGAGCCCAGCCAAAGCTCTCCAAAGCAGAAATGGAAGGGGAGCAGCTACCATTCCGGGGTGCGGTTCTACAATGCACGGCATTGCATCAGTGCAAACACAGAATGATTTTCGCTCAAGAACAACCAGCAAACCGAGGCCCAAACAAGCAGCCCCCGGCTCCCTCGGCACGTGCTTCCTGCACAGACATTTCAGACAAGACCAAACCTCCCCGACAGTGCTCTGGGCAAAACCGGAAAATGCTGAATCTTAATCAACGGTGAACACAGCGAGGTACAAGCTAGACGCCCGTGTCTCCCGCAGACGGGAAAACAGCGAAAACGGTCAGCCTCGGGCAGGTCTGGGCTGTGAGCAGGCTCAAGCGAGAGGCGTTGCCTGGCTGAAACCCACCGCCGGCCACCCCGTCCATCACAGTCATTCCAAGTTTACCTCAGGCTGGCTCCTTTTTGAGGTCTTCTGCTTTGAAAAAATGTAGAGGGTCTGATTCCAGATCAGACAAAACCACCCCAAAATACCGTCTCCTCTGTTTTCATTCCCGCGGATGCGTGCCCCCGAGCGGCATCTCCCCTAGGAGGGTAGCAGCTGCATCCAGTCCTGGGGCTGAAGGGAGGACGCACCTGCCTTCGTGGGGGCGTCTGCTCGTTAAAAAAGCCACAGTCTGGTTTATTAGGGATCACCAGACGCTCTAAGGATCTGGCACGCCGGCTTTTTCATTAGGGAGTGTCACTGCAGGACGTCAGAAGCAATTGGTGAATGAGATGAGTCCCACCAGGTTCGAGTTTGGAGGCAGCGAGTCCATTAGTTCTATTAGGGCGTTTTCATCTCAGCGAAAGAGGCTGAATTATTCACGAGGGCCTCTTCCCCTAAAAGCTCGGGAAGTGCAGTTCCGCGCTGCAACCTGGCAAGGCTGACTCCTGGTGCATGGGGTTGGGGTGCAGCCCAAGGTGGCGGGGGTCCTGCCAGTCCCTCAGGCCTACCCTTGCTGCCTCCACCATCCCCACGTGCCAGAAACACAAACCCTTGGACCCACAGGTCGAAAGGGGCAGGCCTTGCTCTTTGGTATCTGAGTGCGGGACACAGAGCCTGTGGCTTCCACACATCACTCAAATCTGAACTGTGTCTGCAGCAGGGGAGCCGGGGGCCCCGTGGTACGGGACCACCACCCACAGCCAAGGGGGTCTGGAGAGGCCTCTGCTCAACACATGCAGATGTTCCTCATCTCCTCTGGGGACGCACCTCAGATTGGCATATCTGATACTGCCAGTACCTATAAATGGCAGGAAAGCTCCAGAACCTGCTATTTGGACTCCACACTGCCACTCACTCGAGGCGGGGACACAGGAGCCCTTCTCCACGGCACGTGTCCTGACCTGGGGTTTGGGAAACGCTTTGAGACCACGCCAAACCAGGCTGAGCTCTGGGATGAGGCTAAGTGCTGAGCCCCAACCCCAGGGTCATGACCCCTGGGGTCACTGTGTGTCACAGGATGCCAGCAAAGTCCCAGCGTGACATCATCTTCCGGCTGAGAAAGCGCGCCAGTGAATGTGGGATTCTGAATGGAGGCGGAACCGTCTCCCCCACGACAAATGAGCAAACAGTGGTAGCTGCCATGGGGGAAGGTGGGGGACAGGAAATCAGTGCCCCAGACACAGTGTGGAAGGTAAATGAAGTGGGAGGCTGGGAGAGGACATGGAGTCTGGAGGTGTCTGGCTGCGGGTGACTAGCTGGGAAGGCCTTGGCAATTGAAATGGTTTGTCCCCAAAGGCCCAAGCCCACTGTCAGTTCCCCACATGTCGCCCTGGTCGGGGGGGCCTGTGCCTCACTACTGGGTGGTGGCTGCAGCCTAATGTGCTCCGAATGAGGCCCTCTCCTTCTCTGGGTCCACTGCTCCCCTCTGTCCCTCTCTGTCTCAGCACCTGCCCATCAGTGGTCAAGCCCCGTGGACGTGGCTTCTGACATCCTTTTCTCAGGCCCTGCACCCCTTCATTCTCTCCATGCAGTTCCTGGAGCTCAGCCATCCTGCACCTTTCCTGGACACTGTCTGGTCTCCTTGCATTGACCTCTCTCTTCCCTGTCTTACTCCCTGCTACCAGGCTTCCTTCCTAGAGCAGATCTGTGACCCCTGCCCTGCTCAAACACCACAGATGGCTCCCCAGTGCCCTCTGAGTGCCTCCGAGCCCTGCTGCTAGGCATTCGAGGCCCCCCACCAACATCCACCTCTACAGCCTGCCTCTCTTTATTCTCCATCATGTCCGTGATGGCCCAGGCTGGGTAACTGTTGCTTCCTGTTCTCTGTGCACACTTCTGAGCTGCAGCTCAGGCTGTTGTATCGACTGGAATGCGCTTCCCGCCTCTGTGGTGAATCCTGCCCAGCCTTCAAGGTCCAGATCCAAGCCCCTGCTGCCTTCTCCACAAAGCCTTCCTGGCTCTCGGCCGGCTGTGGCCCCTCCTTTCTCGGACCCCAAAGGCTCTTTGGGCTTCTCCTAGGATGTGCTTTGCCTTCTGGAGATCACTGGAGCTATTTGAGACCTGGGGTACATGGAAGTATTGCTCCCAATCCTTCGCTCCTCTCTGTACTCATGCCCTTTGCCATGTGACTTTATAGCTCCTCCCACTGGTGGGGGCAATATATTTCCAGCCCCTTGACTTTGGGCTGGTTCATGAGACTTTTGGTCAAAAGTGTGTGAGCCCAGAGGTGACAGCGCTCCGACCCTAACCACAGGCCTTAAGAGACCCTGCATGTTTCTGCTTTTCCTCTGGTACTTTTGCCATGGGAAGGACATGCCTGGGATAGGCCCCAGTTAAGGGTGGGAAGATGGAGGACATGGGGATTCAACTTGCAGCTTGGAGACAAACCCAGCCGAGTCAGCTTAGACACGCTGCCTGGTCAACCAGCAGACACAGGAGCAAGGAAGAGATGCCGATTGCTGTGTGGCACTGAGTTTTGGAGCTGTTTGTTATGCAGCATTTGGTGGACAGCTGATTGGCACAGTGTCCTACGTCTATTCCTTTCCTGGGAGCTGCATGCGGGCAGGGCACATGCCTCTAACGCCTTTGCCCTGTGAGAGGGCTAGGCCTAAGTAACTGAAAGAACCATCCAACAGCCATGTTTAGTGGCATGCTTGGAGTGATGAGGTGCCCTACTAGGAGTGGCCCCTAGCCTGTTAACAAGGACCCTAGCCCTTAGAGGTTATCTCCAGAGCCCCCACAATAGACACCCAAGTGACCCCCTGGATATCCAAGGGGTAGGATGGCCAGAGCCTGTGGGCACTGGAATTGGGGCTGAGAGCCTAGAGGGTAAGCTTCAGAGCTTCCCTTGGGGCCGGGCAGGCCACCTGGAAATGAAGGTTCTCATGCACAGTGTTCCCAGGGGATGGACAACATGTTGAGGCTGTGGGGTTTTGAGGGCCGTGAGTGGGCTGGAAGGCTCTCACTTGGTCACACTGGACAATTTACTTGGCCCCTCCTGGGGCCAGGCCCTTGGAGCTGGCTGGTCTGTACCTGTGGGCAGGACTTTTGAGCTGGCAGGTCTTTTGAGCTGGCAGGTCTGCACCTGGGATTTTCCTGCCTGCTCATCGGACCTCACCCCTTCCCTTTGAGGACTGAGGCTGCCCCAGGCTCCCTGAGGATGCAGTTCAGGTACACGTTTCGTTTCACTGATGAAATCCCCTGGGATGAGCGGTGTATATTTGTTAGGATGTGTTATATCATGCATGCATACATCATAATACAAACATTTCATCCAGGAAAAGCATTTGCAAGCCTGAGTTCAGATTTAACTATTTTAAGCAAAATCTTATCTACCAAAATTTCAGTAGGATCCAAGAGTTGGCCATGTCTTCAGAGCTCCCCGTAAGGAGCGGGACCTCCCAGGAGGCACTGAAGGCGTGGCACAGATCACTCTGAGCATCTAGGTCTATGGTCCCTGTCAGAGGTGCTAAGGCTGGCGATGGCCCGGGACGGGGGCAGAGAGAGAAAAGCCACATGGAAATACATTGCCATCCCCATGCCCACTGCCTGGTGCATTGACAACGACCCCCAAAGCACTGTCACCAGGTGTCCGGGTCCAAATAGAGAGACCTCCTGGCCTGACCGCCAAGATGCAGCAATGCATACCAGCGACCTACTGCCAGAAGCCGTGCCGATTCCCCAAACAGTCCCAAGGCGTGGGGAGGCTGCTGCCCGTGGGCTCCAGGCAGCCCTGACATTTTACTTCCTAGGGTTGGAGGCTGCACCAAGAACATGCATCCCCTGCATTACAGGTGAGGGAGAAGCAGCCCAGGGGGAGGAACGGGTCTCCCCGAGAGCACCCTGTGGGGCCCTAAGCCTGGCATCTTGATGCCACGTCCCACTGGGGCATGGTCTCTTGCCAGGTGAATGTGCCCGGTTTGTTAATTCACCAACAGAGAAACACATCAGAAAGATGTCACTAATCCAAGTCATATCAGTACTGTACACCCCCAAGCAGGCATTAACCTTCAATGAGCCTGAGGAGCTCTGTGAGTTCCAGATCAGCTGAAACCCACAGGCAAAGGGGGAACGGATGGGCTCGCCACGTCCTGTACTCTGATAACGGAAGCAGCACAAGCCGGCGACCACAGGAAGGCGTCTCCTGCGCTGCCTGATGAGGGAAGCTTTAACGGTAGATTTGGCTGAGAGCTTGGCAGTCATCAAAAGCCCATTTGCTCAAATCAAAGCAAACTTCTGGCAGATCAACACATACAATTAACCTGACTTCACATTTTCCATCAGGACATTGCACAGTGTCCTGTGGGGGTAGGCACGGAGGGTGACAAGCAGAGCCTGGGGGTCTCAGGGGGCTTTGGCTTCACAGAAAACACCAGCACACCCTGCTCGGCAAGGGTGCAGTCCTCCCGCCCACTCCCTGGCCTTCGGCTCGCTGGGTTTTAGGGAGAATGAAGACTCATTACCTGTAAAACTGGAGCTGTCTTTTGGGACTCCCATACCGAGTACTTCGGACAGCAATGGAGGAAAGAGAAAAAGGAGAAAGGGAGAGAAGAGAGAGAGTCCACAGTTGGCATCAACCCCAGCAGGTGCAGGTCAGAAAGCACCACCAATGTCTCATGCCCCTGGGCCCCCCACCAGCCGCCTGCTCAGGGCAGTCTCTGAGGATGCACATCGGGTGCCAAATGCTCTGCAGCAGCGCCACCCGGTGGCCACAGGCAGAGAGCCGGAGCCAGTTTTCTGGACACCAAGGGCTCCTTCCATGCCAGGCCCTATTTTCCGTGGTGAACCTCCGGGTGAGGGTTGGTTTGGATTGCACATGCTTCGGGACTTGCTTTGCAATATGCTTGTGGGCAATGGCTCAAAACCCTCCAACCCAGACGTGCAGAGAGCCCGCGTGCTGGCAAGCCCGCACGTGCCTGCCGGGCTTTTTAGGACAGACACTGCTTTTCCCTGTGGCTGTCACAGACATGGGCTCTGGCTCAGGCCCCAGTGATTATCTGGAAAGGTCTGGCTGCTCAAGACCAATGGGCTGCTGGGGTACTGCCTGTGCCTGCATCTTTCTTGGGTTCTGTGCTCTGCCCCCAGAGGCTCAGCTCTCGCTGAACGTCCTCCACAGCCAGCACTGCCGTTCAGCACTGTTTATGGTGCAGACAGCAACACCCAGGGCTGCAAGCGGAAGTGAGTTCCACAAGGAGGGGGTCAGGGTGCCCTGGGAACATTTGGTTGTCCCCACTCCCTCAGGTGTTGGGAAACCGGTAGACGTGGTTCCCCAAAGGCCTGCAAGGTCGTGATCCTCGCTCAGGGGAAACTGGCGGGGCCACAGGGCCCGTGATGTATCAAGTGGGAGGAACAGAATGCTGGGGTTGGCCCTGCACTCACTGTCGGGCCCTCTGTTAACCTCAAACGAGATATTTCGGAAGGGTCAGGGACAAGAAAGGAGTCTACTCCGGCTCAAACCCCCTGGAAAAGTTTTGCTTTTTCTTTCCTACTTGGGTTTTTAAAGCCCCTGCTCCTTTCTTGGAGAAAACGCTCACCGGCGTGCACCTCGAAACCCCGTGGAAGGCAGAAGCCTGTGGGCCCTGCTTGGGCCCTTCCTCCTCCAGAGGGGAGGACAGTGGCCTTGGGAACCCCTCCTGGAGGCAGGACTGACCCTGGGAGGGGGCCTGAGTGAGGGGGTGGGAGGTCACCTGTAGATCATCCCGGGGGAGCCCGTCTGCCGCAGGGAGAGCCGAGCCGGGGAGCCCGTCGTTGACTCTGGATACATGGAGCCAGCCTCACTTGTTCAGACCTGCTGGATTTTTTACAGTGGGAAAACTCTGGAAGAAAAGCAAAATAAGGGAGGGGAAGAGGGTGGTGGTTAAAAAAGACCAACCAGGTTCGGCCAGGAGACTCTGGGATCACAAAGGCCTAGGAGACTGTCTGGGTTCAGGGTATCGGGGAGCCCCTCAGCAGAGAGACAGACCGACAGACAGACAGGCAGACAGACAGCAGGGAGGCAGGCCCATGGGCTCAGGAGGGACTGGAGAGCAGGTGACAACTGTGAGAAGGGTTTCCACACTCCATCACTGCACATTCCCACCCTACATGTCGTGGGGGTCCTTCCACACCAGCCCAGCTGTTGTTCTGAAGCCGCAGGTATAGGTTCTGCTGCTCACATGGTGCAGAAGAGACCGCCCAGGGGGCATCTGTGTACTTTCTGAGCTCCTGAGTGCACTGCTGTCCCCCAGGGTCATTGTTGACACTGTCCCTTGCCCTGACTCGAGCCCAGTGCAGTTTCCTGGTGCTGCCACTGAGCTCCTAAGTCAGGCAGCTTGTCAGATGCCACTGATGTCCCCTGCTCCTGGGATTCCTGCCCTTGGGCAGCCCCTGCCCTGGAGTGTGGGCTGGACCTAGCAAGTCACTTCTAACCAGCAGAACGTGGCAAAGGTAATGGCAAGACTGCCACTTCTGTCTTGCTAGAGACTGTCCCTCCTGGTTCTGATGAAGCAAGCTGCGGTGTTGGAGAGGCCTATGGGGCAGGAACTGAGGGCAGCCTCGGGCCAACAGCTGGTGAGAAGCTGAGCCCTCAGCCGAACAGCCCAAAGAAAGGAGTCCTTCAAACGAACAAGCGAGCCTGGAGGTGGATCCTTTCCTACCAGAGGTTTCCAAGGCGAGCCCAGCCCTGGCCAGCACCTCGACTGCAGCTCAGCAGTCCCAAAGCAGCAGACCCAGCCCTGCTCTGCCCCAACACCTGACCCACAGGAACCAGGAGATCTCACTCTGGGCGGTTTGAAGATGCAGGGTTTGTGAAGAGCTGTTACAGCAGCGTTGATAATGGGTACGGCTACCAATATCCAGCCATCCACCCACCTCTCCGGCTTCCACCCTTGGGCTGAGCCACCACTGTCTTTCACCTGAACTCCTGGGTCGCCTCCCAGTGGCTCCCCCCACCGCCTCCTGAACCCTCTCAGCCCTGCACGCCTTGCTCCACCTGGCTGGCTGCTGGCTTGGGGCTTCTATTTCCAAAGCGAATCTGGTCCCATGCTCTTTCTTCCCTCTCCCAGGCACTGCCCCCCAGGACCCTTCGCTCTGCCACCTGACCCTCGGCCCAGGCCCCTGGCCTTCCCAGCAGGCTGAGCTCACACTGCCTGTGGACTCTTGTACTTGCGGCTCCTTCTACTGGCTGCACCCTTGCTGCAGTGCTTCTCAGCGCCATGAGCCCCGACTATGAGGCTCAGGGGTCCCTGCCACTCCCCAGCCGACACCACCCCCTTGCTGCCTGCACACGGGTCTGTGGTGCCCCAGTTCCCTCTCTGGGGGGGTGCGTTCCAGGAGGGCAGTGGTTCTGTGGGTCTCGCTCGCTGCCGCACCCCCATGTCTGGAACGGGGTTCGGCTTTTGGAAGGACAAAGGACCCCGATCCAAAATAATGTGGTCCCGCACCCACGGGCAAAGGGATGGCCTGGGCTCAAAACACAGCCCCGCCCGTCCACAGCAACCCATGAAATTGGTGGGAAACCTGACACTTAGCCAAGTGGTGGATTGGCTTTGTTTTCCCCCCCTCTTCTTTTTCCCCAGAACAGTGACCTCCTGTCACCAGGGAGCCGGCGTCCTCGGAAGAAAAGCAAAGTAAGGGAGGGGATTCACAAACAGCCTCTGTCCCTGGGGTCCAGGCAGCGCAGGTCTAGGTCTCCCTAATAACAGAGGTCTCCTCTGAGTGGGCAATGTGAGCCCATGTGCAGACCTGCTAGTAAAACGGGACCAGCCTGGAATACTAGCTCTTTGGGAAGCCAAGGCAGGTAGATTGCTTGGGCACAGGAGTTCGAGAGCAGCCTGGGCAACATACAGACTTTTTTTTGTAGAGACTCGGCCTCCACAAAAAAATAAAAAAATTAGCTGGGCGTGGTGGTGCATTTCTATAATCCCAGTTACTCAGGAGGCTGAGGTGGGAGGATCACTTGAGCCTGGGAGGTCGAGGGTGCAGTAAGCCATGATCGTGCCACTGTACTCCAGCCTGGGCGATCCTGTTTCAAGTAAACCAAAATGAAAACCAAAAACAAAGATAGAAGATGCAGAGAAGATCCAGCACCATGCTAACCTCAGAGGAAGTGGTGGGGCTTGGTGACGATCCCCTGGAGTTTTACTCTTAAAGACCGTCATTCAGGCCAAGCACGGTGGATCACGCCTGTAATCCCAGAGCTTTAAGAGGCCAAGGCTGGTTACCTGGCTTTGGGGTGACTGAATCCCTGAAGTACTGGGGGGCTGGAGGGGCCTCCAGGGCAGCCTCTCTTTGAGCCCATTAGCAGCTCACGCGTTTTGCTCTTAGATGACTCAGAGGCAGGAAATCAAATCATCTCACTAAAGCCGTTAAAAAACCGTCGTTAAACTCCTAAAGATGCTGTGCTTTTGATCAGAGGACAGTGCATTGCACGGAACACTGGCTGAGCACTACTGCTGTGGGAGGCTGCCCCTATAAGCAGTGGAGTTCCTGCCCCCAGGCTCCCCTGAGTAGCTGAGGGACGTGGACAGGAAACCAAGGCTGCAGAGTGGAGGGTTCTGCTGAGAGCAGAGTCGTCTCCACAGCCCGTCCCCAGGGAGCCCCCATGGAGGCTGCATAAGCAACTATGACCCATAGGAGGCAGGAAGTCCTCACACTGGCTTGCAGAAGGGGATGGGAGCTGGGATGCCTGTGCCTTTAACAGGGTGTGTAGCCCACCCCACACCTCGCTCTCTCTTGGGTCTAGCTGCTGAGCTAACTTCCAGAATTCCGGAATCACAAACTCAACTTGGGTTGGAAACAGTGCAGGGACTGAGTCACTGGCTCCATGAATGTGGGGTGGGGTCCAAGAATCTGCATTTCTCATAAGTCCCGGGTAACGCTGATGCTGCAGGCCCAGGGACCATGCTTTGAAGACCCCTGGCCTGGAAGCGAGGTCGAGGGCCAGGAGTCTAAGCAGGCCAGAGCCAGCCTGCTGCCTATTTTTGTAAATAAAGTTTTATTGGAACACCTCCATGTCCGTTTGTTTATGAATCCTCTCAGGCTGCTTTTCAGCTCCAAGGGCAGGGCTGAGGAGCTGCAACAGACTGGCTGGCTGGCAAAGCCTAAATTATTTACTACCCGGTCCTTTACAGAAAGAGTCTGTGGGCACCTGCTCTATGCTGTCTTCTCTCCCAGGCTCAGGGGACACCTCGCAGCTCCTCCCTTCCCACCCCACCCTCAGCTGCCGCTGCTGCTTCCCAGACCCCTGAGAAAACACAAGCAACCAGAAGCCACCTTCCCCAGACAGAGACGTGATCCGTGCTCAAAGCCGCCTGCCTTCCTTCCTGTGGCTACCCAGTGAACCGGCTCCACAGTGTCCACGGCCACGTGGCCGTCCCCAGCCCCACACCCACTCAATCTCATTCCTCCTTCTTCAGGAGGCATTGCCAGCTGCAGCCAATGAGTTATTTCTCTCACCTCCAAAGAAAACAAAAAGTACAGTTTCTGTTTGTGTGTTTTTTTTTTTTTTTTTTGAGACAGAGTCTCACTTTGTCATCCAGGCTGGAGTGCAGTGGCGTGCTCTCGGCTCACTGCAACCTCTGCCTCCTGGGTTCAAGCGATTCTCATGCCTCAGCCTCCCGAGTAGCTGGGATTACAGACGTGCGCCACCACGCCTCGCTAATTTTTGTATTTTTAGTAGAGACGGGGTTCACCATGTTGGTCAGGTTGGTCTCGAACTCCCGACCTCAAGTGATCCGCCCGCCTTGGCCTCTCTAAGTGCTGGGATTACAGGCGTGAGCCATCTCATTTGGCCTAAAAAGCACAGTTTCTTAGACCCACTTTCTTCTCCACTGTTTCTCGCCTTCCATTCACAAGAAAATTCCTCAAAAAGTTTTCCTTCAATTGTCTGCAATTCCTCTCCTTCTTCCAGCTCATAAACTGTCTCCAATCAGCCTCTGCCCTCACGACTCTGTGGGAGCAGCACTTGCCAAGGTCGCGGTAACCTCTTCATTGCTAGGTCCAGTGGTGGCCATCGTATCAGGGCGACAGAGGTGCTGCCTGCGGCTTCCCCAGCTCCCGGGACTCCATGCCCTCCTCCCATCCCTCTGGCCACTCCTTTTCAGTCTCCTGGGCTTCTTCCTGCTCCTCTCTGTGCTCCAGCGGCTGCCCTTGTTCAGGCCTTGAACCTCTTCTTTTCCATCCCCATGAAACCCCTCAGATTTCTGCCCATCTCATGGCTCTGAACCCTGTCGCTATGCTGCAGACTCCACCCTGTGAACCCCAGAGCTGTTTATTCCCTGCCTGTGTGGCTCAGTTATGAGGGTGGGGAATGTGTGCCTCGGATTCCCGGGTCAGACACTGAGCTCCCAACTGCCCTCACCCCCAGCCCAGTTCTTCCCAGGGTGGTCTCAGCTGAGTAAAGAGCTCCCCACCCTCCCAGGTGTCAGTCCCACCCCCGGGAGTCACCTTGATTCCTCCCTTCTTCCCATGTCCCGCCTCCCACATCCAATCCAGCCCTGGGCCAGGGGCCCGTGCCTCTCCCTGTCTTCTCCCAGGCCCAGGCTGCCACTGGCTCTCGTGCTGCTCCTCCCAGCGTTCCCTGCGCCCACCTCCACCCCAACTGGCCGATTCTATGCAGCCAGGGTGATCCTCCCAGAACATAAGTCAGATTATGTCACTGCTTTGCTCCAAACCTTCCAACGGCTTCCATTCCATTCAGAGCCAAAGTCCAATCTCAACAGTGGGTCCACAACCTTTCTAGCCACATCCCCCTGCTGAGTCCCTCACACACTGGCCCCTGACACACTGGCTCCCTGGGGGTCTGTGAACCCAGCAGACAGATTCACTCCCACCTCACGGCTTCATGCACTCCCCCTCCTCCTGCCCGAATTCAACTTCTGACCACCACGGTCTGCCTGAGCCCCCTCCCACGTTTGCCTCTTTATGCCAAGGTCACCTTCTCATGGAGGTCTTCCCTGGACACCTCCCTCACATCGCAGTCCCCGTCTCCCCCATGCTCCCGGTCCCTCCCCTGGGCTGTTTCTCCCCAGCGCCTGTCACCTGCTCACAGGCCTTCTCCTCCACCTACTCGTCTCGTGTATGCTGTCTGCCCACCAAGATGCCGGCTTCGGGAAAGCAGGGAGATTTGTCTGCTGGTTCCCAGCTGTGCCTGGCACCTAGTAGACACGGAACAGGTATTTGTTGAGTGAATGAATGAGTGGGTGGATGCCTCTGTGACCCAGCCTGCTGAAGGCCAGAGCAGAGACAGCACTGGAGAGGCAGCTGGGGCTCGTGGTCTGCGTTACTGCAGGTACACGGCCCACGGCGCTGGGGACGGGCTCGCATGTGGAACAAGGGCAGCTTTCTCCGGAGGGTGTAATGCCCGCTGTGTCCAGTGGGGGTGCTCAGGGCAGCTCCAGGTGCAGGGACAAGTGGCACTGCTGGTCACTCTGGGGGAGGCGTCCCTAGGAGGCCACCTGTTCCACTCCCCACCCCTCTGGACTCCGAGAAGTGTTGACCTGAGGTCAGGCTGTATCTGTGCTAGCAGCCAGCTCTCCAGCCTGCAGCCACAGGCGGGAACTGTACGCTGTTTGATGACCACTTTACAAGGAACTGTGGGCCACGAACACAGCCGCTGTGTCATTCCTCACCAGGGTTCCACCACCTTTGCCACCTCCCAGGGGAGGAGGGGATGGTGAGATTTCCCCACAGCCCCCGCTTTGCATTTCAGGATGTAAGACACACAGAGGCAGAGCCCAGAGTCCACCTTCTCGAGCTGCAGACGCCACTGTCCAATCAGGAACGACTGTATCTGCCAAGCAGCCAATCCCTGTGGAGCCAACATCCTAAGGGGGATGCTGTGAGTTCCAGGCTGGCGCAGTGGCTCCTTCAGCACGGAGGGAGGCAGACACGGCTAAGCTGGGTGGCCCCGGGCTCCCTGACACCGCCGGGACTTGGGAGAACAGGCTTCAGAAACCGCTTGCCAACATACCAGACCCAAGAGGGGAGCCTAGCAGCTGAAGGGGTGCAGGGCCCAGGGTCCAAGCAGGGAGCCCACAGGCTAGGTCCCTCCCATCAGCTCCACTTCCACTTGGTCTGCGCGTGACCTGGAGCAAATCTTCCGGATTTAGATTTGGAGAAACTGAAGCATGGAGCATTCACACAGGCCTGCCTAACTTCTCATGGAGCAAAGAGAAGCAAGATGTGAAAATGCTTGGAGCCCAGGAAGGAATCCAGTCATTAAATCCTCTTCCCCTTTACGTGGTTGGCTGACAAAGACAGGGGACCTAGGAAGGTCGGGAGGCTCCCTCTACGGGCATTTTCTTTCTTCCTACCAACTTACTACTTTGAAAACTTTCAAACCTCATAAAAGTGGAAATAATTAGAATAGCAATAAATACCCATATACTCTTCATCCCAATCATACACCAATTGTTTACCTCTTGTCTCACTTGCATGCATTCCCGCTCCTCTCCTACCCTTTTCCTCTCTCTCCACGCACATACGCACACACACGCACATGCATACATGCACAGGCATACACATGCACACACACCCACATGCACACATACACACATACAGGCACACATGCAATGCACATGCACATGCACACATATGTACATATGCACACACACCCACATGCACGCACACACCCACACGCACGTGCACACCCACATGCACACATGCGCGCACACCCACATGCACACACACCCACATGTGCACACACCCACATGCACACACACACTTTTCTCTGAACTGTCTGAAAGTGCGTTGCAATCCCCTGAGCTCCACCCCTCAATATCTCAGCACTCATCTGAGAGTTTTGTCTTAACCACACCACCAGCACTCTACCTAAGATACTTAGCTCAGTATCGCCTGATCCTCTATTGGGTGTTCCCAATTATTCCAAAATAACTCCTACAGCTTTACAAAAATCTGGGATCCATTCAAGGCTCACAAATGGCGTTGGTTATTTCTCTCTCATCTCTCTCAATCTAGAAGCAACCCTCCATTTTTTTCGTTTTTGTTTTTTATGACACTGACCTTTTTTGAAAAGTTCAGGTCGTCTGTCCTGCACACAGTCCCTTGGTTTGGATTTGTCTGACTGCAGTTTCAGGATTCAATTTAGCTGAACCTTTTTGGGGGGGTCTTTTCCTTCTCATGCATCCAGGAAGGGACGAACAAGCGAGTTTGCCCATCCAGGACAAGACCAGGTCTGGCCGTTTGGTTAAGGTGGTGTCTGCCAGGGCACAGCTCTTTCTTTTCTTTCCCTTCCTTCCCTTTCCTTCCTTTCCTTCTCTTTCTTTTCTTTTGTTTTGTTTTCTTTCTTTTTCTTTGATGGAGTCTCGCTCTGTCGCTCAGGCTGGACTGCAGTGGCATGATCTCTGCTCACTGCAACCTCTGCCTCCTGGGTTCAAGCAATTCTCCTGCCTCAGCCTCCCAAGTAGCTGGGACTACAGGTGTGTGCCACCACGCCCAGCTAATTCTTGTATTTTTAGTACAGATGGGGTTTCACCATGTTGGCCAGGATGGTCTCGATTTCTTGACCTCATGATCTGCCCACCTCGGCCTCCCAAAGTGCTGGGATTACAGGCATGAGGCACTGCACCCGGCCACAGCTCTTTCTATTTTTCGTGATTAACCAGGAATCACAGGGAAGGTTCTTGAAGGCTGTGTGAATATTCGGTTCCCCTATGACCCCCAAGTGGAGGTGTTTTCTCAATTGTAGTTTTTCTAGAAAGGCCAAATATGTTGCCAGTTTGGGATCTGAATGCAGAGTTGGTGAGAGAACAGGAAGCTGAGTTTATTTAAACACAGAAAGGAATCCTGGGGGTCTTGAACTGTCATGAAAGCCACAGCCCCAGGAAGGCATCGCTGGTGAGACACTTTCTGGGACTGATGGAAAGCCCACAGCACCCCTTTATGGGACTCTGGCTCCTGGGGCAAGCCTGGGTCATGAGATCTAGGGCTAGCAGTTTCCTCCCCATGCTGCCCCATGCCCTTCTCTTTCTTTTTTGAGACAGGGTCTTGTTCTGTTCCCCAGGCTGGAGTGCAGTGGCCTGATCACGGCTCACTGTAGCCCCAACCTATAGGGCTCAAGGGATCCTTCCACCTCAGCCTCCCAATTACCTGGGATCACAGATGTGTCTGGCCGAGCCTGGCTAATTTTTGTATTATTATTATTTTTCTTATTTTTTATAGAGATGAGGCCTTACTCTGCAGCCCAGGCTGGTCTCAAACTCCTGGGCTTAAGCCATCCTCCCGCCTCAGTCTCCCAAAGGGTTGAGATCATAGGCGTGAGCCACTGCATCCGGCCCGGGCTGGCAGTTTTTTGGAAAAGGTGGACCCATACATGATTCTAGGCAAGGACACACAAGGAAGAGCAGCCCCAGACTAAATGGATAAATGGAGCAAAACTCCCTGGGGCACAGCCAACCAAGGCAAGGGCCTCTCCTGGAGCCTCAGTTTCCTCATCTGCAGAATGGGAGGCCTGGGACCACAATTTCTCTGTTGACGCTAATGGTAAATGACTATTATTTTGGGGCCAAATGTGCCCTGGGGGTCTGAGTAGGAGCTCTGGGGGCATTGTCTCTGATTCCTTCAACCTCAGCGTTAAAGATGGAGTCTGTACCCTGCCAGAGCCACTTGAACTGCTTGCATGAGCTGGGAAGAAGTCAGTGCACCCAGGTGAGAGGAAATAAATGAATGGCTTAAGCCAAGAAACCACAAGGGAAGGTCAGGACTGAGCCCAGGAGTCAAGGACAGAAGACACTTTCTGATTTGACCTGGTGTGGGGACAACCTGTTACGGTTACCCACATGTTCTGGTTGAGGGAGCTGGCACCTGATTTACATAGGGAGGGCATGAGGCTATGGGAGGTGGAGTTACTGACCCCCAATGCCTCACTTCTCCCAGCATCCACATCCTTTGCTGTGTGACTTTGCCGCCTCTCCCAACACACACACACCCCTACACACACATACAAATGTACCCACTCACATACATACACACACCTACACATACACACAACCTACACACAGAAACATACACACACATCTACACACAAACATATGTACACGCCTACACACATACATACATACACACACACACACATACCCCTATACACGTACCTACATACACATACACATACCTACACACATACACAGATACATACACATACACACATACCTACACACGTACACACATATAGACATACACACATATGTACACACATATACACACATATGCACACATACACACATATACACAAATACGCAAAAAGACAGACATACATATGCACGCACGCGCACACACACACACACACATCAGAGGGGTGAATTCCTGGCCTTGTCCTCCTGTGCAGCCATGTGACTTGCTTTGGTAACTGGAAGGTGAGCAAGATGCTTCAGTCACAGGAGACTTGCCCCTGAGCCTCTGCCATCATCATGGGACACACACGCCCCAGTCCACCCTGCTACATACGCAAGAGCCACCCCACCTAGACTAGACAACCCCAGCTTCTCTGAGACGTGGAACCAGCAGCTGCCCCATGAGTACATGATAAATAAATGCTTGCTGTAGCCGCCAGCAGCATCATTATACAGAATTCACCTTAGCGCTTAACCCCAGGGCTCCAGGGAGCAAGTTCTGCCTTGATTTAATCTCCAGGGTCATACTTATCAACACTGAATTAGAAGTCCAGTGGGTACCTGGAAACCTACTTCCAGTTCCTGCAAAAGGCAGTATCTGTCTCTTCATTGTAGATTCTGGAGTACAAAACATTTGAGCTGGCCGGAACTTTCCTTTAGTGAGGAGTCTTGATCCAAAGTCAGTACTTTGAGGCTGGAGAGGATCTCTCTCTAAGCTGAAATCTTACCATTGCAGACTGCACATGCTCCTCTCTTCTTTGGGAGCTGGTTGATGACATTATTCCAACCTCTTTGGGTGACTGAGGCGATCAGTCTGGGCTCCTGGGAAGGAGGTTAGGTCCAGTCAGTGGTTTCGATCTGGGCTTTGGAGTTGGCGCTGACTGGAGTCCTCACTCAGCCATGTGCTGGTCTATGACTTTGGACAGGCTTCCCTGTGTTAGTTTCTCCATCTGTAAAATGGGATGATAACGAGGGAGGACTCAGTGTGCTAACAGGTAGGGGTGTGCTGCGGGGGCCGCAGGAGCTGGGACTAGCTTGTGTCCTGCCCTGGTGTCACATCAGGCACAGGTACAGGGAAGACTCTGGCCCCAGGTCTGGGAGTGCCTCCTGGGGAGTCACTGACCACAGCTGCTTCCTGGACATCTGTGCCATCTGCATGACGGCAGGTGAAGCTGCTCTTGTACGGTGCGCCCTGGGCAGCAGTCTTACCGGGAAAATCAGTGTTTGAGGGTCCTCAGCCTTGCTACAACACCTGCTCTTCTGGCTGCTGGTCTCCTTGGCTGTCAGGAGGCTTCTCTGTCTTTTCCACTTTCCCGGAAAAGGTTCATCTTTTTTTTTTTTTTTTTTTGAGATGGAGTCTCTTCAGTTGCCCAGGCTGGAGTGCAGTGGTGCGATCTTGGCTCACTGCAGCCTCTGCCTCCTGGGTTCAAGCAATTCTGCCTCAGCCTCCTGAGTAGCTGGGACTACAGGTGCGCACTGCCACACCCAGCTAATTTTTTTTTGTATTTTTAGTAGAGATGGGGTTTCACCATGTTGGCCAGGATGATCTTGATCTCTTGACCTTGTGATCCGCCTGCCTCAGCCTCTATAAAAGTGAAGGCTCATCTTTTAGAGATGTGACCAGCCACGCCCAAGTGTGAGCCCCCACCTCAGGGTGTCATGGCGGGACCTGTGGCACTTAGGCTTTCTGTGGCTGTGTCCAAATTCTGAATCATCCTGGAAGCTCAAAGCTTCCAGAAGACTGGTCTGCAGATCCCTGAGGTCTTAAGAATGATCACCTTGTATTCCTTATCTGTCTGCCAGGCGACTCAGACTCACAGCTTTCAAAAGGCCAACCCTAATACAATGGGGACAGTGGACACCAGGAGGCGGGGTCCCTGGAGGCCATCCTGGAGGTCGGTGACGCAACACCAACAATGGACTCTCCCCCAGATTCATCTCTGTACCCATATCCCGTAAGACTGCTGGGGGTCAGCTCCTCCGGGCAGGGAGCTTCATCTCCTTCCTTCATGGATGTGTCCCCACACCCAGAGCGGACACCAGCATGTGGTAATGCCCAGTGAACATCGCCGAAGGGATGGAGAGAGAGGGGCTGTTCCGGGCTGGGTGTGATGTCCTGGGTGTCTTCTGGAAGGCCTGGGGCAAGGACTCCAGCACCTGCTTGTTGAACTGATGTTATTTTGTATGTTGCTTCTGGAACCCTGGAGGTCCCCCACGCCAAGCCACCGAAGTATCTGCCGTGACTACTGTGTAACACAAAACCATGTTGTTTGTTCTGCGGGCCAGAGCCTGGAGGAGCCATGGCGGTGACTGTGCTTCCAGCGGAGACAGGAAGAGGTGTGCAACTGCTCAAAACCGCATGACACAGAAGGGCACTTACACAACACACACTTCCCCTCTCACCCAGCAGGCGCCCAACAGGAGCCCATTCCTTCCCTGAGCGGGATCTGATGGCAGAGGGTCGATGCTGCAACAAAGGCAGGTGCTGACTCTGAGTGCACTAGGGGTCATGACCCTAGGGGGTCGTCGGCCTGGGGGGTCATGCTGGGGGCCTGGCAGAAAGGCCCGCTTATCATAAGGATGCCCCAGAGGGTGGGCAGGGGTTGGGAGGTCAACATAACCCAGTTCCCCGACAGCTCTATCCAGACTTTGGCTTAGATGTAGCCAAAGAAATGCAAGAAGAACTGTGCAAACCTTACTAGAGATTGGAGATCCCAGTCAGGATTCCCTGTATTTGTCACGGAGAAACCTCAGTCTCTCCTCCAATCTCCTGAGGCCTGAGCCAAGGGGACCAGTGGCACAGTGACAGATATCACATGGTTCAGGCAACAGCAGAAGCATCGGGACCTAACCACGGTGCCCAAGGTCATGACTGCCGAACGGAGCCTTTGATGGTACATCACATCAACGCCTCAGTAACAATTTTCAAGAAGATCACAGGCTAGAAATTTTAATCTTTTCAAAGCAACGTTCAATGCCGGTTCCCTGATTACAAACACCACAGGTCTAGACTTTTGCAAGAACAGTTCACATTCACATCTAATCAATGCTGCAATGAACAAAAATAGACCACAGCCAAAAAATTCACGTGCCTGCCCTAGCTCCATCCTGCCTCTCAGTGACCATAGGTGGAAAGTACTGTGCCGTGCAGGGTCGCTCACCTGGTACTGGGTGGTGGGGACCCCAGCACTGCACAGACGGCGCAACTGGTAGTGGGTCAGGGCTGCCGCAGGCTGCTCACTCAGTAGCTGGCTGGGCCTGTCCCCTGCAGAGGCAGCAGGAGCCCTCAACGGTTCAGAGTCCCCACAGCTGCTCGCCCAGGCCCCCGGCCTCCTCCCTTTAGCCATCCACACACACACACACACACACACACACACACACACACACACACACACACACTAATGTGTCCCCCAGGAGGCTTACAGCCTTCTCCCTCCATGACCACACCCTGCACCCATATCCTGCCCAGGGGAAGTGGAGGAGGCAAGCGAGAGGGGATGCAGGAAGCCATCACCAAGGAGCCCTTTGCCCTCCCCTCCGGGACAATGACCTCAGGGCTGTGCAAGGGGCTGCAGGGTGGGGAAGGGGTCTGAGGGGTCTTCATCCCCCACCACTGCCCTGTGCTCCGCCCGAAGGATGAGGGGAGAGAGGAGGGACTAGGGACCCATACCATCCACGTGCAAGGCAGGGGCCTTCTCAGAGATGGGAATCCCTAGGCCAGGGCTTCCCGGGAGAGAGCAGACAAGATGGGCAGGGCTCTTCCCCAGAGCTGCCAGCCCTGCCCCCTGCAGAGGGACAGAGGTGGCCCCAGGGGCTCTCCATCTCCCGGTGTCGCCCTCAACATCGCCCCGGGGATGAAAGCAGAAGCCAGTGGAGAATGTGCGGCAGTCAGATGTCTCTGCTGGGTGCCAGGCCCACTCTGCCCAGCGGCAGCAACAGGAAGCAGTGACAGGCTGGGCTGCATTGGGCAGGGTGTCTTTGGGGTCAGCTCACCCCAGGCTGAGGCCAATCCCGAGGGGGGCATGTGGGGCTCAGGGGCTCAGGCTGGCACAATTAACCCCGGACATTACGGGGGCACCTAAGCCCTGCTCAGGGAGCTGGGGCTGCCCACCCCTCAGACAGAAAACCCATCCTGAAAAACTGGATCCCCGGAGCACCCCGGGTACCTGCTCCTGAACGGGAACAACCGGAGACAAGGCCATTTTCCGAGCACTCAGGGGAACGCCAGGTCACACATCTGCTGCAAAGCACGCGCCTTGGGACCACAGCACCCAACAGGAAGTTGGTGCAGCGCGTGCCAGAGCCATGCACTGTCGCCGCAGAGCCGAGAAGGCGTGGGGTGCCGGGGCGTGGCCTTTGCTCTCAGGCATGCCTAGTGCGTGACCCAGGTGGGAGGGCCCGACACCCCTGACCTTCCTGGCTGAGCAGCGGCCAGATGCGGCAGGAGGCAGGTGGAGGACAGGGAGCAGGTGGCTGTGAGGAGGCAGCCCGGGCCTGTCCCCTAGCAGCCCCTCCGGAGTAGGAGGCAGACCTTCCCTGTTGGCCCAGGAGCCCCTTTCTCAGGGCAGGGGGTTCTGGTGATGTTAAAGAGCTCCCCTCACTGCTGCTGACCATGTGCCAGGATCGGCCACGTGCCAGGATCGGCTGCCCACCTTTTACCTGAGTTCCCTCATCTGATCTTCCCTGCTGCCCTGGGAAGGGGTACTGCTGTCCCCTATGCCACAGGTGACAACACAGAGGGTCCGAGAACCCTGGACTCAGGG
The DNA here is from genome assembly GCF_000951045.1 of Mandrillus leucophaeus. NCBI lineage: Eukaryota > Metazoa > Chordata > Mammalia > Primates > Cercopithecidae > Mandrillus > Mandrillus leucophaeus. Next base: position 414,140 of record NW_012098654.1, on the reverse strand, counting down.
CTGGCTGACTCCAAAGTGTGCTCTGAGCTATGCACTGCTGAGAGGCCCAGGGCAGTCTCTGCCACTCCATCTCTCATCTCTCTGCCAGGACACAGAGGGGGCAGCCACCTTGAGGGGACAGGTGGCCCTGGGGAGGATGGGCCAGAGGTAAGAGCACCCTCTGCGGGGGTTTTTCTCCCTCCCTGTGGCCTCTCCCTGCTCTGCATTCCTTCCTGGGGAGGCCCCTCCTCCCTCCCATGCCAGCTGCTGAGCCTGGGGCCAGGCTCTCTGGTGACTCACTCTGGGGACAGCCCAAGCTCTTCGGGGTGCCAGGCAAAGGGAGGACTTGGGTGGAACGTGCCATCTCCCGTGGTGCCGGCCACCTGCACTGTGTTGAGCCCCTGGTCCCAGGCCACCCCCGTGTGATTCCAGGAGGGAGGCTGGCACCTTCTTTCCTGGCGTGGGCACACAGATCTGAAGCCTACACCAGGGGAGCTGCTGTGTGTTCCCGACAGGATAAAGATAAAACCGTGGTTAGGGGAGGTAGAAAGAGGAAAAGGAAGGGAAAATAAAACAGTTTGGGTGCTCAGAAAGAAAGCAGAGGTGCTGAGAGATAAAC
>NW_012098654.1:411012-412432 GCF_000951045.1 Mandrillus leucophaeus | reverse complement strand
AAAAAAAAAAAAAAAAATTAGCATGCCAGTGGTCGCATCAATTTAGGAGGCTGAGGTGGGAGGATCCCTTCAGTCCAGGAGTTTGAGGTTACAGTGAGCTATGATCATGCCACTGGACTCCAGCCTGGGCAACATAACAAGATCCAGCTCTATAAATAAAAAGATAGGTAAATAAAAATAGAAGGTACTATCAACAGTAATAAGGCAACCCAGAGTGAGTGAAAATACTTGCAAATCACGTATCTTATAAGGAATTAATATCCAGAATACATAGAGAACAAAATTCACCAGAAAACCAAACAGCCCAATTACAAAAATGGCAAAGGACTTGAATAGATACTTCTCCAAAGATAAGACACAAATGGCTAATAAACATATTAAAAGATGCTCAACATCAGTAACCATTAGGGAAATGCAAATCAAAACCACAATGAGATACTACCTCACAGTCATTAGGATGGCTGCTATAAAAAAGCCCAGAATAATAAGGGTTGGCAAGATGTGGAGAAATGGGGACCCTGTCCCCATTCCCATTGGTGGGAATGTAAAATGGTACAGCCACTATGGAAAACAGTATGGTCGTTCTTTGAAAACTAAAAATCGAATCACTATATGATCTAGCAGCTCCACGTCTGGGGATATACCCTAAATAATTGCAAACAGGGTCTCAAAGGGATATTTGTACCCATGTGTTCATAGCAGCACGATTTGCAATAGCTAAAACATAGAAACAACCCATGTCCACTGATGGATAAAAAGATACGCAAAGGCTGAACATGGTGGCTCACGCCTGTAATCCCAGCACTTTGGGAGGCTGACGTGGGCAGATCACCTGAGGTCAGGAGTTCGAGACCAGCCTGGCCAACATGGCGAAACCCTGCCTCTACTAAAAATACAAAATTAGCTGGGTGTCATGGCAGGCACCTGTACTCCCAGCTGCTCAGGAGGCTGAGGCATGACAATCACTTGAACCCAGGAGGCAGGGGTTGCAGTGAGCCAAGATGGTGCCACTGCACTCCAGCCTGGGTGACAGAGCGAGACTCTGTCTAAAAAAAAAGAGAGAGAGATAAGCAAAATGTGGCACACACATGCAATGCAATGGAACATCCCTCAGTCATACAAAGGAAGGAAATGCTGACATACGGTACAACATGGATGAGTCTCGAGACCATTCTGCTAGGTAAAATAAGCCAGTCACAAAATGACAAATACTGTACAATTCCAATTATCTGAGGTCCCTAGAGTAGTCATGCACATAGAGACAGAAAGTAGAATGGTGGTTCGCAGATGCAGGGGAGGGGGAATGGGGAGTTCCAGTTTAATGGGACAGAATTTCCATTTGGGAGAATAAAAAGGCTCTGGAGATGGATGGTGGTAATGGTAGTGCATATATTATGAATGTACTTAATACCACTGAACT
>NW_012098654.1:407853-409641 GCF_000951045.1 Mandrillus leucophaeus | reverse complement strand
GCCTGTAGTCCCAGCTACTCGGGAGGCTGAGGCAGGAGAATGGCGTGAACCTGGGAGGTGGAGCTTGCAGTGCGCTGAGATGCGCCACTGCACTCCAGCCTGGGCAATAGAGTGAAACTCCTTCTCAAAAAAAAAAAAAAAGAAAAATTTTAGACTGGGCGTGGTGGCCTTACAGGTTTACAGGTGGGATTACACGCCTGTAATCCCAACACTTTGAGAGGCCGAGGCGGGCGGATTACCTGAGGTCAGGAGTTCGAGACCAGCCTGGTCAACATGGTGAAACCCCATCTCTACACAAAAATTACCCAGGCATGGTGGTGGGCCCTTGTAATCCCAGCTACTCATGAGGCTGACCAGGAGAATCACTTGAACCCAGGAGGCAGAGGTTGCAGTGAGCCAAGATTACACCATCGTACTCCAGCCTGGGTGACAGAGAGAGATTCTCAAAAATAAATAATAAAAATAAAAATTTAAAAAATGTGGTAGATACAGTTGCCGGCTGGCCCAGCTGTTACCCATGACCCCTATATTTCCTGAATTTTCTTCCAGGTGGGGTGGCCTGTGGCGGTCTGTAACCCGAGTCCTGGAGGGTGGGGCTTTGGGAAAGTTCTGCTTGGAAAGGGACGCAATCCTGGTGCGTTCTTGTCATGGAAGAGGCTGAGTATCCAGGCCTGCTTCTGTTTTCAGCGGGGGTGGTGCTGGGGGCATCTCAGGCTGGATTGGGGGCAGGAGGTGGCCGTCTGAGAGGCTGAGGTGGGAGACTGTACTGCAGCAGGTGGTCCTGAACACAGAATGAAATCCCGAGCCAGCCCTGTCTTGGGACCACCAAAACTCTCCTCCAGCTTAATGGGGACCTCACAGTGGTTCTCCTTCTAGCTTCTAGTTATTTCTGCAACATAAGGATCAACTACTGAATCAATCTGCTTTGATGCAACTTCATTCCTCTGGGCCAGGACTGTGGGGAGGGGGCACATCCCCCAAGATAACTAGGTTCACACGTCGTGAAACCTCCGAGCATGCAGAGACGGGACCCCAGGTGCAGGGCTCCGGGGGATGCATGACCCCCTCTGCAAGACCCCCACATTATGGGTCTCCCTGCCTCCACCTGTGGGAAACTCTAGGCAGATCATCCCACTGGGGACAACTGAAATAACAACATGATCCTTTGCATGTTGATTGGAAACCAGCTTCCTCATCACTTTCACCTGCTGGGCTTGCTCTGCCCTCTCAAGATTGACAATGAAGTGAGTCCCTCTGTCTAGAACAATACCTGGAGCATCTGAGGACAGCCGCTGTAGTTCACCCCATCTACAACCGGGACCTTTGTTCTTGTGAGCAAACCTTGCTTCTTTCCCTCCTTCCACACAAGGTTTCTGACTTAAGCCCATCAAGGTAATTTTGGCTGACGCTGTGCAACGCGTGCCATGCACAGGCTGCGACACTGGACCCTCGCCAAACATTAGAGGTCGGCCTTGGGGCGGTGCTGTACCATTGAAGATGCTGAGGTCAAGGCCGCCAAGCTGGGCTTTGGAGAGCAGGAAGTACGGTGCTCCAGTGCCCAACTCGAGAGCCCTAATTAGTCATCATTCAGCAGTTTCTCTCTGGAACATCAGCACCCTGCCACCCTCTTTTAATGGCGTTTCTGTTTGCCACATCCTTCCTAAAATGACAGAGGCACCCAGAGCCTGAGCAGCATTGCACGCCGGCTGGCCAGCGGAAAGCGCAGCGCGACAGCTTCCCTCCTTGCTCTAGGACAGGGGTTGGCACGCCGGCTGGCCAGCGGAGAGC
>NW_012098654.1:403454-404628 GCF_000951045.1 Mandrillus leucophaeus | reverse complement strand
CACTCAATACCACTGAACTGTACCCTCAACATCACTGAGCTGTATCCTCAATATCACTGAACTATACACTCAATACCACTGAACTGTACCCTCAATACCACTGAACTACACATTCGATACCACTGAACTATACACTCAATACCACTGAGCTGTACGCTCAACACCACTGAGCTGTACCCTCAATATCACTGAACTGTACACTCAACACCACTGAACTACACACTCAATACCACTGAACTATACCCTCAACACCACTGAACTACACACTCGATACCACTGAACTATACATTCAATACCACTGAGCTGTACCCTCAATACCACTGAACTGTACACTCAGTATCATCAAACTATACACTCAATACCACTGAACCATACCCTCAATACCACTGCACTTTACCCTCAATACCACTGAACTATACCTTCAATACCACTGAACTACGCCCTCAATACCATTGAACTGTATACTTAACACCACTAAACTGTACACTTAAAAGTGGTTAAGACGGCACATTTTACATGTACTTTTACCACAATAGAAAAAACTGGGAAAAAAGAAAAAGAAACTTCTGCATCATGGAGTCAACAGCGGCTCCACATTTGGGTGTATGCGTTTAAGTCAAATACTTAAGATGGATCAATAAACATGGCACGTGGTGGCTCACACCTGTACTCTCAGCAATTTGGAAGCCCGTGGTGGGTGGATCGCTTGAGCCCAGGAATTTAAGACCAGTCTGGGCAACATGGAGAAACCCTGTCTCTACAAAAAATAAAACAAAAAAATTAGCTGGGCATTGTGGTGTGCACCTGTAGTCCAGGCTACTTGAGAGGCTGAGGCAGGAGGATGGCTTGAGCCTGGAAGGTCGAGGCTGCAGTGAGCTGTGATTGTGCCACTGTACTTCAGCTGGGTGACAGAATGAGACCCTGTCTCAAAAAATATATATGAAAATAAAAATTTTAGGCTGGGCGTGGTGGCTCACGCCTGTAATCGCAGCACTTTGGGAGGCCGAGGCGGGCGGATCACGAGGTCAGGAGGTCGAGACCATCCTGGCTAACATGGTGAAACCCCAGCTCTACTAATACAAAAACTTAGCCGGGTGTGGTGGCGGGTGCCTGTAGTCCCAGCTACTCGGGAGGCTGAGGCAGGAGAATGGCGTGAACCTGGGAGGTGGAGCTT
>NW_012098654.1:389324-401794 GCF_000951045.1 Mandrillus leucophaeus | reverse complement strand
CAGCGCGACAGCTTCCCTCCTTGCTCTAGGACAGGGGTTGGCAAACTGCTGCATCAGCCTGTCACCTGTGTTTGTGCAGACTTGAGCTAAGAATAGTTTTTATAGTTTTATTTAATTCATTCAATTTTTTTTTTTGAGAAGGGCACTTGCTCTGTTGCCCAGGCTGGAGTGCAGTGGCATGATCACAGCTCACTGCAGCCTTGAACTCCCGGGCTCAAGTGATCTGTCTGCCTCAGCCTCCCAAGTAGCTGGAAATTTATGTGTGTGCCACCACCCCCGGCTAATTTTAAAATTTTTCTGTAGAGACAGAGTCTTGCTATGTTGTCCAGGCTGGTCTCAGATTCCTGGCCTTACACTGTCCTCTTGCCTCAGCCTCCCAAAGTGCTGGGATTACAGGTGTGAACCACTGTGCCAAGTCAAATTTTTACAGTTTTAAATGAAAGAAAACCAAAAGAAGAATAACATTTCGTAACACACAAAATTTATATAAAGTTCCAATCTCAGCATCCATAAATAAAGTTTTATTGGCATGCAGCCAAGCTATCTTGTTATCTTAGTGAGCTTGGGGCTGCCATAACGAAATAGCACAACCTGGGTGGCTTAAACAACAGACATTTCTGTCTCACAGTGCTGGAGGCTGGTAAATCCAACATCAGGGTCCTGGCTGATAGGGTTCCGGGTGAGGGCTCTCTCTTGCCTTGTAGACAGAATTCCTTCCTGCTGTACCACACAGAGTAGGGAGGGAGCTCTGGCCTTTTCCTCTTTTTACCAAGGCACTAGTGCTGTCATGAGCCCTCTACCCCAAAATCACAAAAAAATTAGCTGGGTGTCGTGGTGCATACCTGTGGTCCCAGCTACTTCGGATGCTGAGGTTGGAGGATTGCTTGAGCCCAGGAGGTCCAGGCTGCAGTGAGCCATGATCATGCCACTGTACTCCAGCCTGGGCAACAGAGCAAGACCCAAGCTTATCTAAACCTTATCACCTCCCAGGCCCCACCTTTTAATGCCATCACATTGAGGATTAGGGCTGCAGCTATCAATCTTGGGGGACAGAAACATTCAGTACACAGCACCTATTTACATATTGCCCATGGCTGCTTTCACGTTACTATGGCAGACCTGAGTAGTTGCAATAGAGACTGAATTTCCTGCAAGCTGAAAACATCGACTATCTGGTCCTCTATGAAAACATTTGCCGGCTGGGCGCAGTGGCTCGTGCTTGTAATCCCAGCACTTTGAGATTGGGAGGCTGTGGTGGGAGGATTGCTTGAGCTGAGGAGTTCAAAACCTGCCTGGGCAACACAGTGAGACATCTTCTCTACAAAATTACAAAAAAATTAGCTGGGTGTGGTTTACAGCTATGGGATCACAGGTGTGCGCCTGTAGTACCAACTACCTGGGAGGTTCACGTGGGAAGACTGCTTGAGCCTGGCAGGTCAAGTCTGCAGTCACCTATGATCGCACTATTGCACCCCCACCTAGGCAACTGAGCGAGATCTTGTCTCAAAATAAAATACAAAAATAAAAATTTTGCTGAACCCTGCTCCAGGACAACATCTCCTCCAGGGATACAGCTTTTCAAGCCACGCCTGGCTGGGCATGGTGGCTCATGCCTGTAATCCCAGCACTTTGGGAGGCCAAGTTTTTTTTTTTTTTTTTTTTTGAGACAGAGTCTTGCTCTGACACCCAGCCTGCAGTGCAGTGGCGCGATCTTGGCTCACTGCAACCTCCACCTCCCAGGTTCAAGCAATTCTCCAGCCTCAGTCTCTCGAGTAGCTGGGATTATAGGCACCTGCCACCATGCCCAGCTAATTTTTGTATTTTTACAACGGGGTTTCACCATGTTGGCCAAGATGGTCTTGAACTCCTGACCTCAAGTGATCTGCCTGCGTTGGCCTCCCAAAGTGCTGGAATTACAGGTGTGAGCCACCCATGCCCGGTGGGCGAATCTCTTGAGCCCTGGAATTCTAGACTAGCCCAGCAACATACTGAAACCCCATCTCTACTAAAAATAAGAGGAAAAAAAAAAAAAAGCTAGGTATGGTGATGTGCACCTGTTGTCCCGGCAACTTGGGAGGCTGAGATGGGAGGATGGCCTGAGCCTGAGGTTGCAGTGAGCCAAGATCATGCCACTGCACTCCAGCCTGGGAGACAGAGTGAGACCTCATCTCAAAAAAAGCTAAATAAGAAAGCCATGCTTCCCCTCCAGACACCTGTGCTCCTCCATTCTGCTTTGCACACAACCTTGCAGGATCCATGCCTCTGCCCTACGCACCCCGCGTCCCCGGCCCCATACGCCCGTCCTTGTGGGCCTGAGTCTAGGATTTTTCCTCTCTCTTGGTTGGTGGTGGGAGGGGTCTCACTGAAGTGAGACGGCCTGTACGGAGCTCGGCACTGTCTCCATGCATACTCCTGGTCACAGTATTTTGTGGGTGAGTTTTAGGTGGTTTGTTGACTTTCCAGCGCACCCTGGGATTCTGCTGGGTTTTCCTGTTGTGAGACCATAACCTCCTGTCCTGGGGATGTGACACACAAACCAGCTTTCATAACCGGTACCCAGAAGGCAGACCTATTTCAGCAGCGGTGTGATTTGTGGCGTTCTGCCTATCCCTGTTCAAAACCTCACTCTGGGAGAGGATCAGATGCAGGAAGTCCAGTTGATGCTGGTCAAGCTCCTGTCTGGGGGCTCACGCAGAAGTCCAGTGGGATGTGTTAGTGTCCACACTCTGCAGTGTCACTGCAGTGTCACCGCCACTGTCTACTGTCTGCCCCACCTGAGTCACGCCACGTGTGAGCAGCACCCCAAAGCCTTCCCACAGAGGCAAACCTCATGGCTTAAAAGCTCCTTGCACTGTTTTCTGGTAGATACCTGTCCAGTTACATGTTAGGCACAATTTTTAAGTGTTTCACACAGGCCTGGTGAAAATGCCTCATCAGATTCAGTACTTGGCTCCACAGTCTATTGAAAGGATGCTCTGTCTTGAAAGCCCTGTGGTCTCAAGGGGGTGGACACATGGACACATTCTCACAGCCCCAGGTTTAAATAGCTCCACTGTGATTCATGGAAGCTGGAGGAGAGCCAAGGGACGTTAGCGCATCCCAGGAAAGGACCCGCCAGGAGCGAGGTCCTCCCCGAGCCCTGGCCTGTGGAGTCCCACACACCCCTCACTCGGAGATGTTGGAGGGTGGCCCAGCAGGGTGGCCAGGGGGACCTGGCCTTCTGTGGGAAGCCTCCTTCGCTCTGAAAGCTGAAGCTGTCAGCAGGCGGCAGGTGGGTGCTGGTGGCTGGAAGGTAGTGCTTTCCTTCACGGTGGGGTTTGAGGCTCATTGGGTGACTAAATGTCTCTGGACAAAAGATGTTCCTTGCATCAGAGAAACCTCATTATTGCAGAATTGCCTTTCTTTTTTAAATAAAAACATCTCTAGGGGCTGGATGTGGCGGCTCACACCTGCAATCCTAACACTTCGGGAGGCCGAGGTGGGCAGACTGAGCCCAGGAGTTCCAGACCAGTCTGGGCAACATGGTAAAACCCCGTCTCTACAAAAAAAAAAAACCAAAAATTAGCTGTGCATGGTGGCGCATGCCTATGGTCTCAGCTACTTGGGAGGCTGAGGTGGGAGGATCACTTGAGTTCGGGGAGGTGGAGGCTGCACTGGGCCATGATTGCACCACTGCATTCCAGCCTGGGTGATGGATCGAGATCCTGTCTCAAAAAAAACCCCAAAAAACCAACCAGCCCATCAATCAACCAAAAATCTCTAAAGCTCCAAATCAACATTAGCATAGCAAAACCAACACTGACCAAAGCCCCATGGACACTGGAGCTTTCTTCAGTGGACAGGACGCCTCCCCAGGGTGCTTAAGCAGCTATGGCAGGGAAGGGCAAACTTTTGCAGTAATGGGACAGACAGTAAATATTTTAGGCATTTCGGGCCAGTCCATCTCGGTTACAATTACTCAACTCTGGGGGCAAATGCAGCAAATACGTAAATGAAAGGGCGTAGCTGTGTTCCAATAAAACCTTATTCACAAAAACAAAAGGTGGGCCTGATCTGGCCCCGGGCCATAATTTGCAGACCTCTGACACATTAAAAAAGGAAGGTGAAGCCAGGCACGGGGGCTCATGCCTGTAATCTCAGCACTTTGGGAGGCCGAGGTGGGCAGACCACCAGAGGTCAGGAGTTTGAGACCAGCCTGGCCAACATGGTGAAACACTGTCTCTACTAAAAATACAAAAATTAGCTGGGCGTGGTGGCAGGCGCCGGTAGTCCTGGCTACTTGGGAGGCTGAGGCAGGAGAATCACTTGAACCTGGGAGGTGGAAGTTGTGGTGTGCTGAGATCACGCCATTGCACTCCAGCCTGGGTGACAGAGTGAGACTGCATCTCAAAAAAAAAAAAAAAAAAGGAAGGTGACCCCGTCTGTAATAAAATTAAGGCAAAAGTGCAACTCCTCATGCTGTGCACAGCACATGCTGTTCTGTTCCTCAGTGGGCTGGAGCCCCACATGGGCCCAAGCCACAACCCTGCCCTTCTGTGGGGACACTCTTGAGTCTGGAAAGGGGAACTCCTTCAGGTCAAAGAGGAAACTTTCTGGCCAAGTGGTTCCCATGCTGCCTGCTAGCCTAGCTTCTGACCTCACTGCCTCGCGAGGGTGACAGGCGAGGAGGAGAGGATGCCAGGCGCCTTTGGGTGCCCTGTGTGTCCCCTCTGTGCTACCTTCCCTGCTGGTAATTGTGACTTCTCATCAGATCGCAGGCATCAGGTTAATCTTCTCCGGAGTAAACACCATCAAGGCATCCTCGCAGCCCTCTGTGGTGCTGCTTGCCGGCAGAGAGCTGAGGACAGCTGGCCGAGCCACGCAGACTGCTGCCTCTAATGCCACACTATTTTTGGTGACTCTTTTGCCTCATTTATTTTTGATTTGAGTTGCTCATACAGACTGTGTGTTCTTTCTCCCTCCTGCACTGAAATGAAATAAGCGTAGTATTTTTAAACCTTCCTTGTGTTACTTCATGATTAGCACAGATAAGCATTGTCCGACGCGGTGCTGCATGGCCTCTGGCTTCAGCCCTGAGCCTCACGTGAAACTGGCTTACTCCTGGATGTGGGCCTCATTCTTCCGGACACCAAGCCCTACGCTGAAGATGGACATTGGATGGCGGGGGTCCAGGGACATCCGGGAAGTGCCCTCTGAGTACAGTGGGTGCAAGAGAAGGACACCCACCTGAGTAGCAGCCCTCAGCTGTATTAATGTGTGGGCAGCGGTGTCAGAGCTGCTGCTGACCCAGGGCAGTCTGAATGAGGCCTCGGGATAAGGGCTTTCTCATGCATCCATTCTGCGTATTTTTTGCCCCATAATCCTATGAGATTTGTACTATTTTTTAGGCACAAATGACAGCTGAGAAAACTGAGGCTTGGAGAGGTAAAGCTGGCCTGCCTTGGTCACCTGGTGAGTGGCAGTTCTGGGAGTCCACCTTCTAAAGCACAGTCTTGTTCTGCAGCCAGCAGAGAAGTCCAGAGACAAACACTGGAGCGGCCAAAGGCCTCCTCCTAGGGTGAGCTGAGCGGTGCTTCTCAAGATCACTGAGAACCGACTGCACGTGGGGGCCTGGGCAGCAGCAGGCGGTGGCGTCAGAAGTCTCCAGGGCAATGCAGGTGTGAGCTGGGGCCACCTGGGCAAGGCCGGGGACACGGAGGTGACCAGCGGCTGGCAATCCAAGAGGCTGAGACCGCAGGGTCCGTGGACAGATGTGGGGTGTAGGGGGAAGACAGGGGTGCAGGTGGCTCCTGGGTTTCTGGAGGTGTGTGGTCAGTTTCTGAAATGGGGGAGTTGCGAGTGCCATGGTGTCGGGGAGCCCTGGAGCCAGCCGTGGCTGTATCTGGCCTCAAACGCTGGTCAGGCAACCGAGTGGGGAGGCTGGTGCTGTCCTCCGACAGGGCTCCTCCCCAGCCCTGGCTTGAGTGGTTGCTTCTTTCGTGCCCAGGGCCTCTTCCGACTCAGGTCCCTCTACCTGGGATGCTCTTCCTTGGGGTTCCTGCTCAAATGTCACCTCTTCGGAGAGGCTGCCCCAGAGAGCTCTGAGTGTCACAAGCGTGTCTTCTGCCAAGCGTCCACCCCAGCCTGTGCGACTGTTCACCTGACTGGCCTCAGCTGGACACTGAGGGCAGGGGGTGGGTCTGTCTTGTTTCCTGCTGAATCCCTCATGCCTGGAACAGGAACTGACACCTCACCGGTGCCCAGCACGCCTTTGATGAATGCACGAAGCTGTCCCAGCCCGCTCTGAACAAGCAGCTTTCTGCTTATAGATAACACAGACGCCAGCGTGAGGCTGAAGACAAGCAGAGCGCTGGGAAGTGGAGCGACGGGAGGTCATGTTCCGCTGCTCCTCCTAGGGCGACAGAGGGCGTCCTGCAGCCGCAGCAGCCTCCTCCAAGGGGGTCCACAGTGGGAGAGGGCAGCCTGCACAGGCCCAGGCTTCTATCCCCAACCAGGGCGATGCCCGGCTCACAGGGTGTGCGTGCAGAGCCAGGCATCTCATGGGCATGTGTGCATAGGTTAGCGCCCACACACGGCTCACTGCCACCACTGCTGTCACCTCCACCTCTACCATGATCTCTGCCCCTCCATCTTGATCATCTCTACCTCTACCACCATCACCTCCTCCTCCCCCACCACCTCCACCATAACCTCTGGTTAATCACCTCCACCACCACCTTCACCCATCACCTCCACCTTAATCACCTCCACCTCTACCACCTCCACCTCTACCACCTCCACCACCACCAACTCCACCTTCATCACCTCCACCACTTCCACCTCCACCTTCATCACCTCCACCACCTCCACCTCCACCACCACCTCCACCTCCACCTTCATCACCTCCACCATCATCTCTACTTTCAACATCTCCATCCACCACCTCCACCTCTACCACTACTTCTACCTTCACTTCCACCTTCATCACCTCCACCACCACCATGGCTTCTGCCCCCTCTGCCTTCATCACCTCCACCTCCACTATCCTAGGCCAGCTTATTTTCCTTTCAGCACTGCTGCTTTCAGCTTTTCTGGGAATCTTCCCGTAGCAACCCTCTGGGACAATTCTGCTCCTCTCCAAGCTGCAGTTCTCACCTCCACAAGCAAGGGCTCCACAGGTGCCCCTTCAGCCCACCCTCCCTGCCCTGGGCTCCAGGTGTTGGCTCTGTTCACATGGATATCCCTGGAACACTCCCTCTCTCGCCCACTTCCGCCACTTGCCTTGGAAGCTCCTGTGTGGACCATGGTTGTCCACCTGCCACCAGAGCCCCATTTCTATTTTTCAACAGCAGATCTTTTCATGCCATGCTTTTCTCAAAAGCCCTTTGAGGAGGCCCAGGGCTGTTAGCACGGCATCCAAGTGCCTCAGCTTGGCATCCAGAGTCATTCACAGCCTCTCCTGTCTACCTTTCCATCCCTTGATCCCCTCTCTGCCCCTGCACATCTGCCTGTCTCTCATCCTGCACACCTGGCCCTGGGTAAACCTGCTTGCCTCTCCTCCTGCACACCTGGCCCTGGGTAAACCTGCTTGCCTCTCTTCCGCACACCTGGCCCTGGGCACACCTGCCTGCCTCTCCTCTCGAACACCTGGCCTTGGGCACAGTTGCCTGCCTCTCTCCCGCACACCTGGCTTTGGGCACACCTGCCTGCCTGTTTCCCTCCTGTTCCTCTGCATGTGGAAGCTCCTGTCCTCACTGCTGCTGCTCCCTCAGAGCAATGCTGCATCTCCCCATCTGCTGGGGACTTCACCTGCCTCAGGGGCCAACGTGTGGTTGAGTCCCAGGTCTGAGCGGGTCACCCACACTGTTTGCAGCGGTCGTCCTGGTGGTGGGCAACAGCAGGGAGAGAGCTGCACTTTCCATTTCTACCACCTCTATCATCTGCGTCTTCTAAATGATGTGGCTAAAGTCACACAATTCTAAGGAGAAAGAGCTGGGGCAGGTTGAGTCCCAGGTCTGAGCGGGTCACCCACACTGTTTGCAGCGGTCGTCCTGGTGGTGGGCAACAGCAGGGAGAGAGCTGCACTTTCCATTTCTACCACCTCTATCATCCGCGTCTTCTAAATGATGTGGCTAAAGTCACACAATTCTAAGGAGAAAGAGCTGGGGCAGGTCGCTTGCCTGCAGAGCCAGGACTCTCCATGCACCTCCTGCCACTAGGTCGCCACTTCCACGACAATTTCTGGGGAAGAGCGTCCTCATAGCTTTCTAGTTTAAACCCTCAACACTCGAGGGTCAGCCCAGCTCCCGGGCACCTGTCTTCCCAGGAAAGACCCCCCGCCCATCCAGCCGACGGGAAGGTGGGGCGGCACGCCTCACCCTGGGCTTCCCCATCTCCTGTGTTCACCTGAGCAGGGACAAGGAGGGACTCCTCAGCCCTTGACAACATGGAGGGTTGTGAACTAAAGGAACTGGGGGTGACCGGAGCAGGGAGGGGCTGGGGGCACTCCCTTCAGTCCCCAGACACAGCTGCGGCTCATCCAGGGATGCTCAGAGCATGGCCTGTGCTGTGTGCATCCCTGACCACACTTGAGACAGGCCTTGAAGTTAATATTGATCCACTTATTTCTCCAGTTACTTTCTATTTTTTTTAAGGGATGGAGGTCTTGCTATGTTGCCCAGGTTGAACTTGAACTCTCGGGTTCAAGTGATCCTCCTGCCTTGACCTTGCAAGCAGCTGGGACTATAGGTATGAGCCACCATGCCTGCCTCCGGTTACCTTTTATTGATGACAAGTAATGTTGGCTCTTTATTGCAAGGACATCAAGTTTCAGTTTAAAATAAGCTTATTTGAGAAATAAGTTTAACTAAAAAGAAAATGCAAACTAAGAAATGGCACATATGACTGGGCGCAGTGGCGCATGCCTGTAATCCTAGCACTTTGGTAGGCTGAGGCGGGTGGATCACGTGAGGCCAGGAGTTTGAGACCAAACCCCTTCTCTACTAAAAATACAAAAATTAGCTGGGCGTGGTGACGCATGCCTGTAGTCCCAGCTACTCCGGAGGCTGAGGCAGGAGAACTGCCTGAGCCTGGGAGCTGGAGGTTGCAGCGAGATGAGACTGCGCCACTGCACTCCAGAGTGTAGAGTGAGCGGCAGAGTGAGACCCTGTCTCAACAACAACAACGACAACAACCAAAAAAACAAAAACAAAAACAAAAACAGAAATAGCACACATGACCCAAATCATGAGATGAAGGGCCAGTGACTGAAGTGTGGGAAATACCTGCCAAAGACATAGAGAGACAGAGAGGGAACACCAGCGGCCAGAGAGCACTCCCTGATAGAAATCACAGGGCCCCAAAGGGCCTCACTGCCTCATCCCTCAACTCCTCGAAGGTGTGTTGGCTTCACAGTGGAACCGCAGGGCGGAAAGTGAATTCCAGGTCATGCTGCAGTTCTTTTTCCCTTTAAAACTAATTTTACACCCTTTCGTGAAGTGTGTCAGAGTTCCTCCCATGACAGGAAGTTGATCAAGAGAAGCCAGGGAGAGAACAGAACCAGGCTGGACAGTGTGTTCCAGGCCAGTCCTGGCAGGAGGCTTTGATGGGGTCTAGACAGGGGATGTGCATCTGAAGGTGTGTGTGCCGGTGCGTGCACACACATACACACACATATGCACACACATACGCACACATGCACACACATACACGCACACGGACACTGCTGGGCCCACTCCACCCGTTAGCCAGGCTGCTTACGGTCTGCTGCCCACTCATGTACCCAGAGAGCTGCTGGGGAAAGGCCGCACTCTGCAAAGGTGGATGCCCCACCCCATGCCAGGCGGGCTTCCTGCCACTCTAGAAAGCAGATACTCCAAGGGATAGGTACAGAGTAAGGCCCAGCACTGCTACAGAGGGTGGGGTGGCCAGGGGGACTTGGAGAGCTGCATAGTGGTGTCGGGTGACCCTGGCTCATGTGCCGAGATGAGAATGTCCAGTAAGGGCCCACTTCAAACAGAGGCTCAGAGTGTGGCCCGCGGTTCCTGGGGGAGAGGGGTTGGACTGTGGGGTGCAGTGCACCCAGGTGTACTTTTGCTTTGCTCTTTCCAGCCTGGATGTGCCCAATTTCCCCGCTTTACAGCTTTCACTGAAGCTGCTCCCAGAGGAACGGGCAGGGCTGCTCTGGGGCCTCACCTTGGGCCCAGGCCAGAGGCTTCAGACATCTCCCCACTCAGGCCCAAGGCCTGAGGTTCCCACGGAAACAAGTCCCCCAGGTGACCCCTCCACATGTGGCACAGGGAGTCACAGCATGAGACCCCACGGGCCTGGGACAGAGCTCTGGGGTGGCGGTTTGGGAGCTTCACTCCCTTGGCCACTTCCCTGATTGCAGCTTTGTTTTCATCATCTGCTGCAGGTCGGATGATACCAGGAGCATTTCTCAGCCCATGTTGGTGTCCTGAGTGATCCTTTTTTTTTTTTGAGACAGAGTCTTGCTCCGTCTCCAGACTAGAGTGCAGTGGTGCGATCTCTGCTCATTGCAACTTCCACCACGCCACCTGGGTTCAAGCGATTCTCCTGCCTCAGCCTCCTGAGTAGCTGGGATTACAGGCGCACACCATCATGCCTGGGTAATTTTTATATTTTTAGTAGAGATGGGGTTTCACCATGTTGGCCAGGCTGGTCTCGAACTCCTGACCTTAGGTGATCTGCCCGCCTTGGCCTCCCAAAGTGCTGGGATTACAGGCGTGAGTCACTGTGCCTGGCTCTGAGTGATTCTTAAAGAGGATGAAGAGAGGAACAAGGGAAGCCTGTCTTGGGTGCTGGCTGCTCTCGGGGCAGGCAAAGCCACTGTCAGGGTGATGGGGGGGCGGGGCAGGTCCTTTCTGCCATGGGGGACCCGGTGCAGTGGAACTGGACTTGGCTCACCATCTGCCTCATGAAATTGAAGCCCTGCCCTTCGCAACACAGAGAAAACAATCTGTGGGTCTTAACCGCCCAGCTCCAGGATCTCCTCCCCATTGGTGCTGGTGAGGGGATGCCTGATGAGGTAGTACTCCTGGCCGCCACACTCATCAGCTCCCTCAGAGGGAGCCATGTCAAACCAGACAGCTCCAGGTAGCACCTGAAGGCCACACTGAGCTGAGGGGAGCCAGACCCCGCCACTACCTCTGCCTCAGCGTCTCCAGCCCCTCCCAGGGCAGCGGCTGCAGCTGCCTCTACCTGGCTGCAGTGTCAGGGAGAGAAGGAGCCTCTGCATCTGGTAGGCTCATCAGTGAGGGCTGAAGCGGGGGACGGGCACAGGGATGGGAGAGGAGGTCCCAGGTTCTCCCGGCCAGCCCTTCCCTCAGGGGTACGGGCAACAGTGATGCACACACGCTGCGGCGCCCAGCTTTTCCCACTCCTTTCCAAGCATCCACAGTAAAAGGGGATAAAGGAAATGCTGAGTCTCCTCTCAGAGCCAGATTGAAATTTTAAGTGAGCCAAGGTAGGAAAATAACACAGGGGGATGGGGCCACAACAAGAACCACTTCCCGACGATGACTGCCGACTGCGTTTCAAAGCCTGATTCAGCATGGCAGGGGGCGCGGAGGAGGCCCAGCTCCCCATGGATGGAGGGGCTCTGGCTCTGGCTCCAGCTCCAAGCTGCTGCCTTGGCTTCCTGGGCAGAGGGGGTGGGTTTTAACTGCTTAAATCCCAGGATGGGAGAAGGAAGGAGAGGCCAGTGTCCTGGTGTTTCCCAGATGGGCAATTTCAAAGAGATCGTTGCTTTACATGGGGCGGCCACGCTGGCAATCAAGTGGTCTCTTGGCCACTTGGCCCTGTCCCCAGGTGTGGTTGGGGTCCCCACCTCTCTGGAGCCTGGCACAAACTCACACCCAGGAGGTGAGTCCCCCATGCTGTGACTGGACAGGGAGGCCTGGGCAGTAACTGTCCGGGGAGTGGTGGCGCTCCCAGCTCACCTGGCTGATGTGAGTCCCTATGGCAGCCTCGGAGAGGCCGGTCCATCTGCCGCAGGGACAGAAAGCGCTGATTCCCGGCCAGCCATGAGCAGGGACACTCTGGACACCGAGTCCAGCCAGGGCCCCTCAGCACAGTGCCCAGCACAGAATAAGGCGAACTGTTTACTGTCCATCCCCAGAACCCAGTGCTCATCTTACACAGGCTGCTGTCTGATCCCTCGACAACAGCTCTTATCATTGTATTTTAGGTGGGTTTCAATCACGGCTCTCGGAAGAAGTTGTGGGAAAAGATTCTGGTTCCATTTGCACAGGGGAACTCGGAGCCCAGAGCAGGGATGTGGCCAGGCAGCACTACTAACAGAGCGCTGAGGGGTGAGGGTAGAGTGGGGGGATGTAGGAGCTGAGCTGAGGGATCGGGGGTAGAGTGGGGGATGTGGGAGCTGAGCTGAGGGCTGGGGGTGGAGTGGGGGATGTGGGAGCTGAGCTGAGGGGTGAGGGTGGAGTGGGGGGATGTAGGAGCTGAGCTGAGGG
>NW_012098654.1:387298-387782 GCF_000951045.1 Mandrillus leucophaeus | reverse complement strand
GAGTGGGGGGATGTGGGAGCTGAGCTGAGGGGTGAGGGTGGAGTGGGGGATGTAGGAGCTGAGCTGAGGGGTGAGGGTGGGGTGGATCAGAACATTAGAACACAGCCCCAGGGTGCCAGCCCTGCGACCTCCCTCCACTCACAGCACCCGTGTTCCCTGCCAGGGGAAACTCCGGCCAGCATCCTGGGCAGGGAGACCCCCACCTGCCCCAGTGGGAGGCTGTGCCCCATCTCCCCATGTGGGGGCCCTGCATCCTCACAGTGACCACTGGGAAAAGACAGACCTGGGCTTCCGTGCTTCCCCGGCCACTAAGCCCATCTCTCTGAGCCAGGAGGGTGCCCTGCTTTCCAACTATGAATACACCAGCAGGAAGGGAGAGAGGGGACCCAGGCTGGATTCCACTCCTAGTCACAGGGGTTAGGGGGGATGCTCAGCCAGCTCCAGGTCCACAGGCTGGCTTTCTATCATGTGTGCTCCAAGGCCG